>NW_027639496.1:0-22209 GCF_949606895.1 Notothenia rossii | reverse complement strand
AAGTATATCTAATCTTGTAATTCAATAATATATAGTCTTTATATATTAAATAATCATAATTATAATGTAAATGTTTACATTACACTTCTTTATTTGTTATGCTCATACTTTTACCTTCACAATAGTTTGCTTTAATATGCAGTATATTTTTTGTATATTTTTGTGTTTGCTTCCTCCTGTTCCCTTTCGGACACATACTGTATGATTTATTATTATTATTAATATGAAGATATTATTAAGATAAGATAAGATGTTACTTTATTGATTGAACATTTTAGTTTAGAATGTGCTGTCCCACGGTAATTCAGAAGGCTCACAGGTCAAATTCCGACCATTATTTAAAACAATAGGTGCTTTCACACCGTCTACAGTTTGATTTGTATTGAGGGAGCTCTGTGGCTGAATGGCCAGCGATTAGGTGCGGCGCATTTATCATAGGTGATCATAGCTAACTGCCTGCCGTCAGATTTCATTTAAAAAACAGATCTGATTTTAAGACTATTTCTGCGCTCATAAAGAATGATAAGAATAAATATAATGCGTATTGAACTGGTTTAATTAATTAGTGAGTTTATTTAACACTAGAACCGCCAATCGGGTCAATTTGTGTGATGTGTGTTGTGTGTGTGCGCAATGTAACTTTTTTTCAATAAAATATGAAAGTCTCCCAGTCCGTGACTTTTCCTGAAAGTGTGTTATGTAGCACCCTATGTTGTTAAAAATTGCATTCTAGTAGCGGGATTTGACGGGTTTAGGTAGGCCTATACAAAAACCTCTGGCGGTTCTAGTGTTAAGGTAATTAGGTACAGTAGAAGCCCTTTTTTTATCAGTAACGAATTTAGCAGTTGAACATAAAAGTCAACTAACTGAGGGTCAATTGCAATGACAGTGTTGTGTCTAACTGTAAGCTTGTCACTCAGAGTAACCTACCGTTAATTTAGCTGCTGGAGAAGAAAGATCAAGGGGGGAGGGGGGGAGAGAGCTGTGTTTGATGGGCCATTAGTTGTGTAAATACACAGCTGAGAGCTGCCGTTTCATTCAGACTGTTTAAAAAACTGTAACAACGGACTATTTTTCTTAGCGGATGCATGTAAATTTAAATCAATACATACAACTATTTTTTAAATCAATACAACTATTTTCTAAATCAATAAAAACATTTTCTAAATCCATAAAAGCATTTAAATTAATATTGGGAGTCATGTCGTTACTTTGTTGAGAATGTGGCCGTGTAATAAGCGGGATAATTTGCAGCGACTTGTTCCTTATGGGGAAAATAACACCCGTCATGTGTGTGTAGAGGTGTGTGTGGTTAAAACACTTTCATGAAGTGAAGGAATTTCCTTCTATAAAACAGCTGTGGGCAGCAGTGAGTGTCACGGACATGAATTCATAGATCAAGGCAGACTGGTGCACACACTCTCCTGTCCTGCCAGGCGATACGCTCGTTCTAAGCCGTGTCCCTCACTCCTCACATCCCCACAAGTGTATTATGTTGTTACATCTCAGATGTTATGTTTCAGTTGTGCTCTGTCTATGTTCAGTGATGCAAACTTGTCACCTTTCGGCGAAATTCGCCGTTTTGAAACCAAAATAAGTCGTTTGTGTGATTCATGTAGATCTGCAATAAAAATATGTTTGGGGTATGGGGGGGGTCTGGGACCCGGAGTAATCTGCGGCCGTGAGCTGTTATGTGCCATCATGACACGCATGGTGTTCTTTTTTTATATATTATAATGAAGTACGAGCTGTGTGCTCGAGTCTTCCTGCCTGTCGGCTCTGCTCGTGGATGTATAATAAGGCTCTGCTGCTCCGAGATGATGGTCTAGCTTCAGCAGCTACATTACCTACGGGTGCGTTCGTTAATATTAACTGTGCGTCCGGAGTCACTGTGGCACAGACTGGACCGCTGGTGAACAGCTGTTAGAACGGGCTGTTCAGGTGTTCAGAGCAGAGCTCCCTGTCGGAGCGGCAGAGCGTGATGTGAACTGAAAAGTTTTTCTGTGGCAATATTATTGAAGGAATCGTTGAGCTAGCTAGCATACATTGTCACTATCTGCTAACGTTAGCTTTAGCCTTCTATTTCTAATAGTTTTTTTCATAGGTTATAAACAGAGGTGGTATAAGTATATATATATATATATATATATATATAGTACTTGAGTAAAAGTAGAAGTACCAGAGTGTAGGAATACTCTGTTACAGTACAAGTCCTGCATTCAAAATGTTCCTCAAGTAAAAGTAGAAAAGTATTCTCATCAAAATATAGTGAAAGTAGCGACAGTAAAAGTAGTCATTGTGCAGATTGGTCAATTTCAGAATAATATATATGATATGTTTTATAATGACTTTGTATACTGCAGGGTAGCTTGTGGATTTACTCCAGGTGGAACTAAAGTCTGATTTAACACTTGATTATATTTCACATCATTCATCCACATCTGTAAAGTAACTAAAGGTATTAAATACATGTAGTGGAGTAGAAGTACACCATGTACCTCTGAACTGTAGTGGAGTAGAAGAACAAAGTAGCAAAACATTGAAATACTTAAAGTACAAGTATCTCAGAATTGTGCCCAATTATAGTACTTGTTGAGTTTATGAACTTAGTTACTTTACACCAGTGGCTATAAAGATAGAAAGACTTAAGCCTTGCACAGAGGCATGAAAATACATTTTCAAAATGCTCAACAGTGCTGCCAAAATTATAAACTGACTGCTCCACAATTTAAATAAATGCTTTTATATATATTTCTATTAGATGTGACTCTTTGGCGTTTCTGTTATTAACACTGCTGCTTTAGTTGTTCTGACTGCTAAAATCCTCTGTCATTCCGTGGGGTGGGGGAGCCGGGGGCTCGGATTCTTGTCACCTTTTTCATCCCTGATGAGTTTGCATCCCTGTATGTTAAAAAGCCTCAGTCACCTTAATTCATGTAATAAAAACATCTCAGGTCAGTAACACTCAAAGCTAAATGTGCAATACCATGTTCAGCTATGTTACTATTTATAATGTTATTGTTGTTACATCTGAAGGTGTACATATTGGAATGATTTCTTAACTTACAGTAGGCTATTTTTTACAATGTGTGTTGGAAGGATTTATTAAATTACTATGAATATTGTCATTGTTGAAGGCTTTTAGAGAAGGGTGAACTATAAGCCTGAATTACATAACATTTTATACCTAAAAACATAAAAGCCACAATAAATAAATCACAATTATTCTAGTTATTTTTACCTCCCGTATTGCTTTCAACCCACCAGCTTTTACTGTGTTGTTACGTCACTAACTGTAAGCTTGTCACATACAGTCTATGGTCACTCAGAGTAACCTACTGTTAATTTAGCTGCTGGAGAAGAAAGATCAGGGGGGGAGGGGGGAGAGAGCTGTGGTTGATGGTCCATTAGTTGTGTAAATACACAGCTGAGAGCTGCCGTTTCATTCACACTGTTTAAAAAACGGTAACAACGAACTATTTTTCTTAGCGGATCCATGTCAATTTAAATCAATACATACAACTATTTTTTAAATAAATAAAAACATTTTCTAAATCCATAAAAGCATTTCAATTAATACTGGGAGTCATGTCGTTACTTTGTTGAGAATGTGGCCATGTAATAAGCGGGATAAATTGCAGCGACTTGTTCCTTATGGGGAAAATAACACCCTTCATCCAGATGAGGATCCCTCCGCCACGCTTTGGGATCCTGATCTGCCGACGAGGCTCCATTAAAATATAAATATTTTTAGTGAATTACTGAGTTTAGGCACGTTAATAACGTTTTAATTAAGTTGAATACAGTATATTCATATGTGTCAGTGATTTCATGTCAATTCGGCGAACATAAACATAAATGATCGTGGTGAAGATGATAATTAAATTAGGATTAAAAATCGAGAGCCGGCCTGCATTTCCTCCCGTTCGTTTTTTTCGACTAAACAACATTATTTTGTTAAATAACACGGTGATGTTTTGTAAATGATTACATGTCTCTTATTTAGCACAGTAGTATAATATCCGTGACATATGGATCTTAACAAAGTTCCGCTGTACATCCAGCATACTGTATCTGACTTTATTTCACATGAGCTCCATTGTGGAACACCACTGCACCCCCTGGTGGATCAATGATCCATTGCAGCTGGCTTCATTATAATTATATTTATCTATCACGGGGGCGGTCTCAAGTCAAGCTGGAGGTTTTCCCTTGAGCGAGGGCAGATCACGTACCAATCACGGCCCTCGCGTTTCAAACTGTCTGAAATGAATCGCTACATCTGTATGTCGGTAATGATTGTATACAAGCAAGGGTGTGCAATAAACAGATCAGTTAGAGAGTCTGACCATCATTTTTTATTTATTGATTAGATCACGTTACTCTGATGATAGTGTTCAAGACAGCCTATATGTCTGAACTCGAACTTTTTTCCACGTAACGAGCATTTTGCGCTGCTCTTTTCCAATGTGGAAGCAGAATGTGTGAAAGCATACAGCATGATGCGGGGTGGGTTTCTAGACATCTTTAGACTGGAATAGCGGGGCCCAGTACGTGAACTCGCCTCGCAGGTGCACACGCCAGGAAAGAGGACATCAGACTCCAGAGAAAACTTGCTTTAGTCGAGTCAGAGTCATCGTGGGGGGAAAAATTCACAAGTCCGAGTCCAAGTCAGCGTGCGCGAGAATTCACGAGTACAAGTCCGAGTCGCGTCAATCAGCACTCGAGTCCGAGTCGAGGGCTCGAGTGCTCCATCTCTGGTGTGAGGAAGTGACTTAACGTAACGGCTCCACGGATTGGTCCATTTGGACCAATGGGTCCATTTGGGTATGGGCACGTCACCATACCCAGGAAGAAAGCAATGGAAAAAGAGAAATATCCAACGAGGCGTTCTGGGGCAGCATAGACAGGTCTTCTCTGTGTTGGAGTTTTACTCTCTACAGGGTGTACTTTGAGGGTTTGTGACTCTGCAGACCGTTCACATGCAGAAAAACCTTCATAACACACAAGGGGACGGGTAATAACAGGAAAAGCATGACATGAGACCTTTAATAAACTCCTTATAATTATTACCAATTCCAACTGGTGTGTGTTGCTTTTCCTCATCCCGGACTTAACCGTAACGCTGAGCAGAAACTGGCTTGTGAGGGTATATTTAGCGAGCAGCAAATGGTGCTTTGATTTTTTTTTGGCTGGGATCCTGAGTGATTGTTGGAGGGATAGCAGCACTGTGAGTGTATATAAATATATATATATATATATATATATATATATAGAAGATAAAAGAGTGAATATAGATTTGACCTAATCACTCATTTTGGGACTCATTTTCAACAAATAAGGCTAAATAAGAATCCTTAGATAAAGCAAGGAATAAACAAGGTTTTTGGCGAGTGTCTCATTCAAATTTGAACATTAAGATGTATCTGGCGACTGCGGTGGAGTTTGATTTTATTCAATATTAAGTATACAAGGAGAGAAATCCATCACAGAGGCACATTTACACAGAAGGGGTGTTACTGTGCTTTTCAAACAATAAACCCAAAGGTGAAAGACATTTGAGGAACATTTCAAGGCACATGGGGGTTCAAAGCAGAAGTAAAACACAAAATAAGTAATTGGATTAGGATTAAGTATCCAAAAAAATGAAGGAAATGCAAGTTTGAACTCTCCTTTTGATAAAAAGAAATCCCTACTGATGATGAAGCTCCACCAAACTCCATTGGGAACATTTTACTGTCCTCTGAGGGAAGATCATAGGTGCTAGCGAGCCATCGGGGATTGTTCAATGACACTTCTGCAGGCCGGCTGCATGCTGACGAGCACATTTAACAGAGTCCTCAGCTGAAGGACAATCGGCGTCAGTCTATTAAGCTGTAATGGATTATAAAAAGTTTAATAGAGTCATGATAATGGAGTCTCAGTAGATACTTCTCAATTAGAAAGGAGCTGCGGTTTGCACTGGCTTTAATTTAGGAATCTCTGAGCTGTATAAAGAGTTTGATGAGTTATGTTAATTAAACAGCGAGAGGGAGTTAATAAGTATAAAAGTGAAGTACTAAAAGGCCTATGTTTCTTTATTAATGCCAATATTTATGATTTATTGGCCATGAATTTAGCATTTATGACTTGCTATATGGTGAACTATTAACAACAAATCTGGTATTTATGCTCATTTTACCTAAATATCTGCTTTTTAAAGAACAACAAATCTATCACAACTACATGCACTGGAGGCATGTGTTTGATGCAATATTTAATTTTGTCTTAATATACATTATTTAATTTTATATTCTGTTCTTGTACATATCATATTCTATTTACATGTATATAGACTTTTTGGAATATTTTATTTTACATTGTTCGAGGAGCTCAGGTCAGAAGAATTTCATTGCCATTTTTACACTGTAGCAACAGTATGTGCATATGACAATAACATCTTTGAATTGAAGTGGAGTGTGTGTGTGTGTGCACCCCTCACTTGCACGCTGTAGTGTGTGTCCTCGTCCAGGTCCCATAGCACACACCAGCGGCTGGAGGTGTTCACCTCTCGGATGTAGCGCTGCATGAGGCCGTCCTGCCTCTGGTGCAAACACAAGGACAGGTAATAAAACACCACCGTTTCATTATTGTTTCACAATTACATGACAGGCTTTATAAATGCAAATAAAATCCTCTGCCGTATCTTCCCTTCAGCCCTTAATGTCTCACTGTGGGAAATAAGGTTTGGAGGCAAGGTAACACCAGCAATATTCATTTTTGTAGAAACAGAAGAAAGAGAGATATTCTGCTTGTAGTATATAGTGCCGCGCACATATACTCTCAGGACGTTACTGATGTGGTGCGGCTGCGGAGTGATACGGTGTGTATGCAAGCCCGCATCTTGAACGCATGTATGTATCATGGCGGAAGATCTGTTAAGTAAATAAAGATGCCTCATACAAAGGTCTACGGATACCTTATTACTCTCCATGACCTGCGGTCAACTATATAGCATAAAGGACTATTACATGGTGTCAGAAGTCGGTCCAGTTCGTCACTTTGCCGGAGGTAAACAGATGAACGTTTTGTTAGCCTAAAGCCTAGCTAACAGGTGCGGTCCCCAGAGAGCGGGAGTTGCTTTTTTTTGGAAGAAAGAAAAAAGAGAGAGATGGATCAATTCGAATTACCATCTCCACTGGTACTCTGGAAACTGGCGACTATGGGAACAACGCTTCCAAATCTACATGACCGCGAGTGGTGCAGACGGTAACGACAGGAAGATTAAAGTGGCCATACTGCTGCATGCACTAGGAGAGGAGGCTCTTGAAGTTTACAACACGCTAGATATCGCACATGGTGATGAAGGTTAAGAAGAAGAAGATGAACAGACTGTTAATGATATTCTAGCATTATTCAGAGACTATTGTCTGCCTAAGAAGAACAGTGTTTGAGAGACATCAGTTTTGGGCACATCCTATGTCAGGTAACACCACGATTGAGAAATATGTGACAGAGCTTAAGCAAAAGAGCAAGGATTGTGAATTTTATACAACAGAAAATGACATGATCAGAGACAAGATTGTGTTTAGTATGAATGACCAGAGACTGAAAGAGAGACTTTTAAGAGAACCTAATCTCACATTAGAAAGGGCCATAGACATCTGCAGAGCTGCTGAGACAGCCAAAGTTCAAATGCTAGCTATGAATGCAGCAGCCCAGGAGATGTCTGTACTTGCAGTGCACAAGAATAGTCGACAAGGACAAACGACACACACACCGCCTATACAACGTACACAAGACATGGGACAAAGACATGAAACATGCAAACACTGATAAATCACACCAGCCGAGACAGTGTCCAGCATACGGAGTATCCTGCCATAATTGTGGAAAACAGAATCACTATGCAAAAATGTGTAGGTCAGCTAAAGCCCAACATCACAAGACAGTACATGATGTTTCTCCGGAAATAGACGCCCTATATATTGGGACAGTGAGCGTTGATCAGCTAAAGTCTAAAGCTGACCAGTCGTGGCATTCTAATGTAAATGTTGACTGCATGTGTGTGAAGTTTAAGTTGGACACAGGAGCAGAGGCCAACGTCCTGCCACTGAAAGTATTCACAGCGATGACCCGAAAAGCCAGACGTGAAAGAAGAACACACCTCAAACTGCAGCCTACAAAGACAGTGCTGGTGGCATATGGAGGGATGAGATTGAAGCCGGAAGGGGTGTTCACACTCAAATGCTCCACTCCCAAAACACAGGCAAGTCTGACATTTGATGTTTCCAGGCACTCATCCATTCCCATATTAGGAAACGAGGCATGTGAAGAACTGCGCCTGGTGAAAAGAGTGGACATTGACTCAATAGAAGTGAAACATCCCACAACAAAAGAGGAGCTCATAGCTCAGCACCCAACTGTCTTTCAGGGTTTAGGTGAGTTTGCTGTAGAATATCACATCCACACTGACCCCAAGGCCACACCTGTCATACATGGCTGTAGGAAGATACCATTGGCAGTAACGGACAGACTGAGAGAAACTCTCGATGACTTGTTACAAGCTGATGTTATTGTACAGGTAACTGAGCCTACACCATGGGTTAATAGCCTGGTGATCACAGAAAAAAAATACAGAAAAAAAAGTTAGGGTTTGCTTGGATCCTAGTGACTTAAACAATGCTATACTCAGGCAGCACTACTCCATTCCAACGCCCGATGAAGCTCTGTGCAAACTAGCTGGTTAGAAACTTTTCACAGCGCTGGATGAAAAAGATGGATATTGGCAGATAAAGCTAGATAAATAGTCATCCCTACTGTGCACATTTAACACACCATGGGGGAGATACCGCTTTAAACGGCTTCCATTTGGGATCAAGTCAGCAAGTGAGGTTTTCCAGCAACGCAACTGTGAGACATTTGGAGATATCCAAGGGATCCACATCATTGCAGATGACATGATAATTGCTGCATCGTCAGAGAAAGAACACGGTGAGATATTACAGAAAGTGATAGGCAGAGCAAAGGAGGCTAATGTGAAGTTCAACAAAGACAAGATACAGTACAAGGTGAGCAGTGTGAACTACATGGGCCATACTGTCACGTCAGAGGGTGTTAAAGCAGACAACGCTAAGATCAAGGTTATCACAGGCATGCCAACACCAACTGACAAAACAGGACTACAGCGATTGCTGGGCATGGTAAAATACCTAGCTCAGTCCATCCTGGTGAGGGCACCATATCAGCACCACTGAGACAGTGAGAAAAGACAGTGTGTGGCTGTGGCAGCACGGACATGATGAAGAAGTCAAACAACTGAAAGATGATTTCAGCACAGCTCCTGTACTCAGTTATTTTGACCCAAAGAAACAGCTCATCATACAGGCAGATGCATCCAAAGATGGTTTGGGGGCATGTCTAATGCATGAGGGTCACCCAATTGCCTATGCATCAAGAGCACCAACACACACAGAGAAGAACTATGCTCAAATATTAAACCTCTGTTTAGAGGTTCCATCAGTACGTGTACGGATTGAGAGTGGATGTGCAGTCAGACCACAAACCTCTGGAAAGCATTCTGAGAAAGCCACTTGGAGCAGCTCCCTCCAGACTCCAACAGATCCTCCTCGAGCTGCAGCGATATGACTTGAATGTTATCTACACACCAGGTAAAGACCTACTGATTGCAGACACACTCTCACGGGCTGTCACACATGATGAACATTCAACAGTTGATGACATCACAGATGAGAAAGTTGTCTATGCTCTGGAGCCAACAGATGCTTTGAGCACTGAGACGCTGCAAAAGTGGAACAGCTAATGATGAAATGCTACAGCAGGAAACACACAGATAGGGCTGGCCACGACACAGAAAACAAGTACACACTAAACTGGTTCAATACTGGCCTATCAGACATACTCTGTCAGTAATAGATGAGATCATGTTTGCAGGTGACAGGATAATCCTCCCGAGCTCGATGAGAAGTGACATGCTGCAAACATTACATGTGGCTCATCAAGGAATGCAGCGGACAAAAGCAGTTGCCAGAAGGCACTGGCCAGGTGTGTCAAGAGAGATTGAACAAATGGTGGAGAATTGTGGGACATGTCAGCAGTTCCAGCCCAGAAACCAGAGGGAGCCGCTGACCTCACACGACATTCCTCAAAATAGGGACTGACATCTTTGAAAGGGACTGACATCTTTGAAATAAAAGGACAATCATTCCTATTGACGGTTGACTACCTGTCAAAATATCCTGAGGTGCTTAACATTAATGAGAAGACATCACACACTGTCATTAAGAAAATGAAATCAGTCTTCTCCAGGATAGGAATACCAAAAGAGATAGTGTGTGACCATGTCCCATTCGCGAGTCTAGAAATGAGGAACTTTGCAGAATCAAGGGGGGGGCATTCCAGCCCAGGCTATGCACAGTCCAATGGTCTGGCTGAAAGGACCGTACAAACTGTTAAACATGTTCTTAAAGCACAACTAACGAACACAGACCCTCATCTTGCCCTGCTCATCCTGAGAGACACACCTGTAACAGGCATGCAATACTCACCCGCACAAATGCTCATGGGGAGAGTGCTCAGGAGCACCTTACCGAGCTCCACGTGGTGCTTCAGCCTGCTGTGCCTAAGGATGCTCACTCCACTCTCCAGAATCTACAGAGGAGGCAGCAGCAGTATTATGACAGAGGAACGAGGCCGCTTCCTGAGCTGCAACCAGGAAGTACTGTTCACATGGAAACTGAACAGGGTTGGCGTCCAGCTTTGGTCACTGCACTGAGAGGTGAGCCACGTTCCTATGATGTTGTCACATCTTCAGGTCAGCACTAAAGGCCCAACAGGAGAAATCTGAGGAAAACACCACACGACGCCCAAATGGACCCAGAACCTGACTTACCTGAAGACAAATCAACTATGCACGCCAGATGCAGACACATCAGAGACTGTTGAATGTGAAATGTCATCACCGCAGAGCACAAGAAGAACCAGATGTGGCAGACTTATTCGACCACCTGAGAGATACACTACAAATTATTCTAGCATGTTAACGTTAGTGCACCACATGCATTTGTTAACTTAAGCATCAGTGTTACAAAAAGGTTTGATGAAAAAACTAGGAACTAAATAAGATGGCTAGAGTCACAAAAAATCTATCCTTAGGTGCTTTTATTGACAGCCAACATGCTGACAAAACACAAAGTAACAAGGATCTTACAGGAAGAAAACAAAAACCTCATATATACATACAGGTCGAGGACATATAACTGGTACCTCTCTGCTCTACAGCCACAGTCAGACTCCCCCAAAACACTTGTGGCCAGGGTTTTATACATGTTAAGCCCCTCCCCATAGGACAATCCACTATTTATACCCCTAACCAATGTCATTGTAATCTACAAACACATTCACAATGCAAGACAAATTACCCAAACACAACAAATCAAAATAGGTCAACATATTATATCTTTCTGACCACAGAAGCCCCAAACAATAACATTTTTACACTTGCAAGAAAAGTGCCACCCGTGCCCATGCACTACATGGTATGCTCCAATTGAGCACAGGTGTTCCCACTGATTGAGCCTCTACTTAAGGCTGCTTCTTTCTTTTGCTCTGTTTGGCCTTCACAACCTTGAAGGAGAGGGTAAGCAGGTTACTTGTAAAAGACTTCCAATAAATTTGTTTTGAACAAACAATGACTTGGGTTTTATTTTATCAATGTCCAGGTAAGTTATTAATGTGTTTCCCTCAGTGTGCCTTTTACCATGCCCCTATGCCAACTGTGATGAAGGCTTCTTCTTCACAATCAGTGCCATCACTAGCTGTCTCTGTCATCACACACACACACACACACACACACACACACACACACACACACACACACACACACACACACACACACACACACACACACACACACAATAGAAGATATGTAATGTTCTATTAATATAAAGTGAAGTCAGTTACTCTATAAAACAGTTGGTAGTTATGGGTACTTTTTACTTAAAGCTCACCTATAGTGCTATATTTGAACAATATATTATAAGGCCATATCTATACAAAACATGTCTCTGAAGTGTTTTGCTCAAAATACCAAACAGATCCCCCATTGTAGTATGTCTCATACTATTTCAGCCCTGTTACTAAAGTGCTGATTCTGGGTATGGAGCTTCAAATGTAACCCGAGCTGCTGTGGCCACGCCCCTTTAGAGCGTGCATGCCGCAGAGCTGCAAAGAGAAGGGTTACAGCAGAGAGAAGTAGAAACTCAGCTAAACGCTGCTTTGATTAAACACCGTATTATGTTCCAAAACACATCAAGGATTATTTCTGAAACAGTATGGAGCTCAAATGCTTCTTCTCTCTCAGTTTTACCACAAGGTGAGTACTTTTTTATATCCGGCTTTTTTACACATACTCTCTCCAGTAGATCGTTAGCTCTGAGTGTTAGCGATGCTTGCTAATGTAAACACAGACCATATTACTTCCAAAACACGTTACGCATTGTTTCTGATACAACGTTTCTGACAGGGGACGATAGGTTGGGCCACGCGTGGGCGGATTGTTGCCAGGAATCTAACGTAAAGCCAGCCCACATTTTAATAATGTCGTGATGACCGCAGCAAATCTGGATCAGCTCTGTTGTACCCCCGTTTTTAGAGATGTGGGTAAGGGGTAAAAGAGAGAGGGTTGTATTTTGTGACACTTTGTGAGTCTCCTTACACACCGGGGACACATATAAAAGACATAAAAAGTGCATTTTGAAGCAAATACTTCTTATAGTATAGTATACATTTGACCAGATTATTTTTTAAACACAAGTATTTAATGGACTGTCATCCAACTACAAGGTTTCCTGAAAAAACACGACATTCATTTTCATCGAAAAGAAAAGAAAGTTCAACTGTTTAATCATTATGAAGCCTTGAAGTCACAGGCCTCCATTAGCTTCCACGGACACAGCTTGAGTCACCTGCGCCCTGGTGGGGACCAGGTTGTATTTCCCCCTCTGCCTGATCTCTCAGTGTCTCTGGCATGTCTCAGTTAATTTCAACCTTCTTCTCATCCCTGTGTTCCCAGTCCTCACAATATTCCCTTTGCACATACATGCCTTCATCCCTCCATCCCTTCTTCTGCTCTCCCTTCAGCAGTCTACAACATCCCGGCTTCTGTTTACCTTCCTCCTTCAGCAGCTAAGTCAGTAGCACAAGTGCCTTGTCCAGTAACCTTAGGGGCCATGCTACACGCTTTCCAAATAGCGACTCTCATCCAGCACTTTCATTTCCATATGGTTTATCCTCTATGCTAAGGACTTTACGACAAACGTTCCTCAGCCAACGCCCCCGTGTCAAAGGGTGTGGGCAGACGTGGAAGGCCAAATTCTCTATCAGTAAGGCAGGATGCCCCAACAACACCTGAGCGACTAGCACGGCACCTCAGCACACCCGTTAAGGTAAATAACGGTTCTAGCTACTGCCTTAAAAATCATCCAGATACGCTGGTTTGTTTATTTTCTCACGATTGGCTTCACTCACGGTTTCCATCCAGGTCTAGAAGTACTCTCTAACACATCTCACAGCTCATTCGAAAATCCTCCCTTTACCGCGTTTTGTACCACCCACCTGGAAATACTGAAAAAAATTAAAAAAATTATCCCAAGCAATAACAGCGTCATTCCTGTTGGGGAAATATTTTCCAAGGCCCATAACTTTGACCCAGTGTATCAGTTCAAACGGTCCTGACTGAGCACAGGCACCTGTAACCTTGACTGCTGTGCTCTCAGTGTTCTGTCTTCCTGTTCCTGCCTTTTGGCGTCAGCTGATAGAGGTGTTATGATTCTATCTTGTTATGCAGCATGTTGATTATTCTCTCTGAACTAGCTAAATACATGGGTCTGGGTTCTTCAGAATTGACGTGGCAACTCTCCCGTGCAGTCAGAACCTCTGGCTCTTGGACTTGTGATGTGAATCCTCCGGCCGGGCTAAACTCACTTATAATAAAATACTTCGGGCCGCGGCCAGGCTTGGAATTCCGGCATTTTAGGGGCAAGGCCATTTGGCCTTTAGTGTCACACATTTTTTTAGGGCACAAAGGCCACATGCCAGGGCACAAAGGCCATTGAAGGAAACATTTGGATTTGGAGCTTTCAAATAAATAACTACACTTACTGATAAGAAAAACACATGAATGACATGGAAAACAAATCACTTTTTTAATATCAATAATTTCCAAAATGATATCATCATACAGGCCTCCTTAGTATTACCGTATATAAAATGAAATACTCTACTTTGAATAATTAGTGTTAGGTATGTTTTCTATCTGCTACTTCTCCCATTCACAAATCCGAAATAAAATCTAAAAATCAAAAATTCTATTAATATGTAAAAAATATAATCCATTTCAGAGCACAAGAAACAGCCTTCAAGGGTCAAACTCTGTACATACATCATTCAGCAGTGCACAGTGAAGCTCAAACATTCAACTGTATGAGCAAGCAATACTTTGAAATGCAAAAGTGTGTGTGTGTGTGTGTGTGTGTGTGTGTGTGTGTGTGTGTGTGTGTGTGTGTGTGTGTGTGTGTGTGTGTGTGTGTGTGCGCGAGAGTCTCTTTAATAACATTTTTCAACTTGAGCGTCAAATTCGCTCACAGCTCCTCATATCTGTTCAGAAACTGGAGAAAAGTTATACACGAACCGAAGACAGACTGCCTGTGCCATGGCGAATACAGTCGCTGTTGTATCTGTGTCTATAACATGTTGTTGTGAGTGTGGACGGAGCAGCTACAACGTTAGCTTAGCCTGATCGATCCGATCTCCATTCAGAAAAAAAAAAAACATTTAAAAAGGTTTCTCACCTGCCGTCTTGTCTGCACACTTGTCAAAGCATTAATTCATGGTTTTTACTAACCGTTATCAGTATTTTGTTACTTCGGCATCATTTTGAAACGTGTATTACAATTTAAATCACGGTAAAATATGTTCATTTTGTTGTAGTTGGTTTCTACCACAGTATTTACATGGATATAAGCCCCGCCCCCTCTCAAGCGCGTCCTGTTTGAATGACAGGAGTAAACACAGCTCAAACTCAAGGCCCGGGGGCCAAATCCGGCCCGCCAATTTATTTTATGTGGCCCACAAGACCTTGCAAAGAATATAATAAGTTAATTATAATGTTGTGGAATTATAGAAAAGGGGCTTCTTAACATGTTTTCATCCGGGGTGGAGGGAGTTACATTAGTTAAATATAACATTGGGGCGTGTGATTGTAGTGGGTGGAGGTGGTGAAATGAGGATATCCATCTTTGAGTTCAAGCTAGTATAATATAGTTAACATTACACAATAATAAGGAAGAGAGCTATTTTTGTGATACATCGCTATTGATATGGACTTAGAGTGGATATTTGAGACTTCCAAACAGTAAACAAAAACGTAACTTATGGGTGAGTGTTTTTAGCAGAGTCATATGATGTCCTTGTGATTCTGTTGATTATTACCTCTCTGTATTATGTTGCAGCTCAGGTGATTTTGGATTGATGGCAAAGGGAGAGGGACTTAAGTGAGAGTGAAAACACAAATTTAACTTTTTCAAATATTGATGTAACTACATACACATCGATATGTTGTATAAATATTGCAACTCAAAAACTTTATTCACTACTTATTACCAAAATTCATAGTTCTATCTCCGGTAATCATGCATTCAAATGTCCCACCACAAACTTTTGAGTCTTCCTGAACCACGTGACGATCAAGCATTTTGGACTTCCGTTGTCGTAACTCTTCTCTCTATATGGCGCTGGCCTGCATGTGTTCTACAACATACCATGCAATGGCTTTATCAACTTTTCCCTGGCTAGTAGTCCCTCGGTTCAAATCCAGCCGCTGTTGCTTAGGTGGAGGTGGAGTGGCTTCGGATGAGTCTGGGTCTGTGGTCTTAGCTACTAGCTTCGTCCCAGCATGTTGTTTCTGCAGATGTTTCAACAGATCTGAATTGCTGTTTTGGGCAGTAGATAGGATCTTTGACCCGCCAAGACACAACTTACATTTAACTAAAACGTTCTTTTCTTTGTGCTCGACAAAAGTGAAATAGTGAGAATATCTCCAGGCGGAGAAACTCGACTTGAGCTCCGCAGCCGCCATGATAGTCTTGTTAGTAAACACAAACACGCCCACAGCGCGTCTCCGCATGTGACACAGGAAGTATCTAAGTACATTTACTTAAGTACAGTTCTCATCTCTGTTCGCCTCGCTGTTGGCGCCGCTCACCAACGTCTGGAAGCCGAGACTATATCAAAAAAATAACGGAGTAACGCACCATGTAGTAACGGTAACTGAGTTACTGAATTAAAAAAATAATGTGTTAGAGTACTAGTTACTGCCAAAAATAACGGCGTTACAGTAACGGCGTTTCCCAACACTGCTGCTCACGTAACACCAACGTCTACTCTTTCTCACCGAAACAGGAAAATGACCTTCTGGTTCCAGAAGCATCTACAAAACACCATCCATGTCCTCGGCCGCTGGTCATATCAACTATACCACTCTTACAGTACATCCACAACAACCTAAACAATCTCAGACAAACACACACAGCTCTATTTAATCTGACTCTTTTGGGAGACCATAGTCAGCCCGAGCCGGACCACGCAGGAGACCCCAACTCTGACTCTCCCTCTGCCCGGATCACAGAACATCCTCGCTGACCAGACCAACAGACGTCATTCGTCATTATCATTTCATTACCCCGATATAATTTCATTCTTACTTTTTTCATTAAACCTGCAAACAACATAGCATTGTGGCATGGTCCTTACTAGTGAAATTAAGTACATTTGTTAATTTAGCTTCAGGAGCATGGCCACGCCTCAACCCTATCTCTAATCAAGGCTAATCTACCAATCCCTTCATCCCTTCATCCCTCCTTTCCCTTCATCCCTACATCCCGCCTTTCCCTCATCCCTTCATCCCGACATTGCTTATTCCTCCATCCCTTCATCCCTCCTTTCCCTCATCCCTACATCCCGACATTGCTTATTCCTCCATCCCTTCAACCCGACAGTCCTACACCCATTACATTACATATTTAGCTGGCACTTTTGTTAAAAGAATAAGTGCAAAAACCATAAAGATTCAAACTCCGAACAACAAGGAAAGTGCAGATATATTCACTTCACGCTAGATCATACCATATTAAGTGCTGGTGAATTAGGTACAAGGCCTAAATGAACTCAAAAAGGCTCTGGTGGTTCACTGTTTCAAATGCAGCAGAGAGGTTCAGCAGGATGACGACAGAGGCAGCTTTAGCAGGGTGCAGTTCCTCTTCATCCCCACATCCCTTCATCGCAACACCCCTTCATTCCTTCTTCCCTTCATCCCTTCATCCCTCCCTTGCCTTATCCCTATACCTCCTAATCCGCTCCACCTGTCTCCGTTCGTATTTTTTTCGGGAAGGTTCACTAGATGAAAAAACGACTGTTCCAAATGATTAAATGAACTTCTGTGTAGAACTAGTTGTTCTCACTAAAGAAATACAACTCTATCCAAATAATAAATCATATGTGACTAAGGACATTCAAAAAGATGAAAGCCAAGAAAGCTGCTGGGCCAGAAGGGTGCAGCGGTTTTCTGCTGAAAAACGTTGCTACTGAGCTGGCTCCAGTGTGGCAGTGTGTCTTGAATGAGACACTAGTTTCTCAGTGAGCAAATGTGGCTGTAGAGCTCTGCATTTTAAAAGCTGAAGAGGAGTCAATAAGTCAGGAAGCTGGCAGCCCGCTCGAGGCTCTCAAGCTGTCTGCAGCATCACCAGAGACTCAGCGTTTAGTCTTCTGCTCCTCCAGGAAGCTTTTTATGGTCCCACTGAACGGCCATTAATAATATATCTTTAACGAGGTTAAAAGTTAATTAACACCGATGACTCAGCTGCATGATTCTCTGGTGATGGCATAAAAACTCAAAATCCTTTAAAAAAAACAACTAATTTTAAAATCTGTGTATTTATCAAAACTGTTGTTAAAAAAAGCAAATGAACAAAGAAATAACATTCATGCTTGCGTGCACAAACACACTGCAGCAGACACCTACACACTCTTGAGAGACAAGTGGTAAAACACTCAGACGGACACACAGAATGCTAATTCAAATCGCCCTCATTCCTTTCTTTGAATATATTTGCTTCATCATCTTTTCATTTTTCTCTATATGCCTGGTCCTTACTTATTTGTCTCTAACTGACATTTAAATCAGATGTATTTTTAATAAAGTAATAAGGCACATAAACACATTCATGTTTTGTTTTTTACCGGGGACAATTAGCAGAGGAGGACAAGCTATGAGCGATGCCTGTATCCTTTTAGACCAGGGGTTCCCAACCCCCGGTCCAGGTGTTACTGCCGGGCCGCGAAATAGCTGTGAGTTTATCGTAATATTTGCAGAATTATAAATATATACAAATATTTTATCAAAAGAAATTCAATTTTTTTTCTTTTTTCGCACCTATACCAGTCATATTATTTCATCCAAAAGATACAAAATAAATCAAAATTGGTTAGCATAAGGTCTCAGCCTCTCGTGCGCAGAGAAAGTTACTGCCAATAGGAAGTGGAGCACACAGGAGACAACCGTTTAATCGCAGACTGTTATGTTTGTGGGGGAATGGCAGTGCATACATTATTTGAGATATATTTCGAACTCGGACTTCATTTTAAGGGCATTGCGGCCAGGGGTGTAGAGCTATTTTTTTTTTGTTGTAAAGCCTCCTTCACTTCATGAAATGGCTGCAGCATCAGGAGGCAGCCTCTGAGAAGTGCAGCACCAGCGCGTACACACCGCCTTCACTGCAGGCTGCTACGTTTCAACCACACACGCCTCTACACACACACACACACACACACACACACACACACACACACACACACACACACACACACACACACACACACACACACACACACACACACACACACACACACACACACACACACACACACACACACACACACACACATCGAACGGCCCGATTATTCCCCCTATTACTCGTCGTATGAAGGAAATGTCCGGTCACAAAGGCGCATGATGTGTGTGTGTATGTGCTCTGCTCAGCTCCGCTGTGTGTGTGTGTATGTTCGGTGTGTTTGTGTGTGCAACAACGGCATTTGTTTTCAAATGACCATGAACACTAATTTACACACATCTGGCAAACTCCATAGGTATGTGGGTGTTCCCAAAAGAAGTTAGTTTAATCTTAATCTCGATGTAGTGCTAAATGCTGTCGGAGTGCACCGGAACGAACGCCCCGGTATGACGTTATTATTGCTGGCAAACAAGCCCAGGGTTCTCACTGACAGATTTCAGTTATATCAATATGTGTACAGTGGTCCTAATTTGTTTGAATTGTATCCTGGTTTTAAACTGTGTTAATATGTTTTGGATGCATATTGTTCTATTATTTGTTCAGGCTGTTACATACAATTAGCCACTGTTGCCGCCTATATTAGGCTATATTGTATATTATATTAATATTTGTAAAGTGGTCCTAATTTTTTGTTTTAATTGTTGTTAATTGTTTTAATTAACTTCAGGATGTAAAATACAATTAGCCTCTGTTGCCACCTGCTGGTGAGTAAATATTCAAATCAGTTAAAAGTGACAACCGGTCCGCACATTTTATTTTATGTATCTGCCGGTCCTTGGCACAATAAAGGTTGGGAACCCCTGTTTTAGACAACACATGGTCTAAAGCTAAGGGCAGTGTGAATATTTCCTGAGGATTAATGCTCATTATTACATTTCTGCCTCGTTTTCATCCTTGTGTGTGAACTCCACAATTTTTGCTCTCCTGACAATCTGCTTTTTTTAACATTGCCTTTAAAGTTCCAAAATACATATTTCCTTTAAAGGTCTTACAGGAAAAAACATTCTTACAGGGAAAAGTGTTAAAAGGGAATACAAGTCCTCTTCATCACTAGTTGAAATTACGCCATTAACATTACATTTCAACCTTTTGAAAAGTATTTTGTCATTTTCTTTTAGAAAAATAAAAAGGATTAAAGTTATACATTTTGCAGGGTGCTTGATTCCAGGTGCTCTTCTTATGTTACTTCCTACAAAAGCATTTAACAAGAATATTTGAGTTTTCGATTCACTTTGAAAACGTAGCTTTTAGCTTGTGTGGTTTCAGTGACAGGCCGATGGCTCAGGCTTCTGTAGACGCTGTAAAATGTGTCTTCTGTGAGAACCCTGGCCTTGTTATATACAGAGGAAGTAAAGGTTTGGTTACAAGGCTATTGTATGTGAAAAGAGAAGTCAGAAGCCTAATCTATAGCAGCAGCAAAGTGCTCCTTTCTGTCTCAGGCTGAAAACACTATCTGCAGGAGGAGCATGGATTCATCTCATCAATGTCCTTCCACATTAACCATCAATTAACCTCAAACACTTTGGGGTTCATCAATCAGAATAAGGATTATCATGCATCTCAGAGAGCGACACCATTTCAAATTGGGTAATTTACTCTGTCATTGTGTTGTGTGTGTGTGTGTGTGTGTGTGTGTGTGTGTGTGTGTGTGTGTGTGTGTGTGTGTGTGTGTGTGTGTGTGTGTGGCATTACTATACTTGTGGGGACCTAAATCTGTTTACACAGTCATGTGTGGGGACTCTCCTCCCTTATGCGGACAAAATGGTTAGGGTTAGGGTTAGGCATGTGTTGGTTATGGTTAAGGTTAGGATAAGTCTCCAGGAAATGCATGTAAGTCAATGTAATGTCCCCTGAAGTGATGTATACATGGTGTGTGTGTGGGTGTGTGTCTGTGTGCATGCGTGTGTGTGTGTGTGTGACAGAGATGTTGCATAATGTGTGATTCTCAGCAGCTTGTGGGGTTTTGAACTTTCTGATGCAACTTTTCAAGACTCGTCCTGCACCTCCTTCACTTCACATAGGAAATAATCTCCTAACGCAGGCAAGAAAATCCTGGTGCATCCTTTTATATAACTGCACTTTTTTTCTTTTAGCACTTTTGCACATTTTCAACCTCATCCACAGCAGCTTTTGATGACTAACAGTGCAAAACAAGTATAAAACCTCCTGCACAGATAACTGCTTCCATCATATCTCCTATTCATATTTGCTTTTACATGAAATCCTTCTGAAGTGGTGTTTTGCATCCCCTGGTTTTCTTGCAAATGCCACTGGGTTGATGGATTCTGAGTCAGACGAGGGACGACTTAAAAAATATATATATGAATGTTCCCTCCGTGAGACGAGTCCGTGCCGAATAATGTCCACTAATGGAGACATCTCCCAATCAGAGCAGATCATGTCTGATCTGCCTCCTGCCAAAGTGTGGGCGGTAAAAACAGCGATAAGAATGAAGCAAGCGGAGTTAGCAGCTTTGGGAGATGAGAGAGGAACACAATGTGGTGGTTTATGTAAATGTCTTTTCATTTCCAAAAAGGTGCACTTCTACCTCAGGGAGGAGATGCCTGAGGGGAGTGTGGAAAAAGTTTAGTTACGCAAGTTGTTTTAACAAATGGGACATTTTGATTATAGGAACAAATCCACATATTGAGGTGTAATGGTGATTAGCTGTGTCTGAAAAACTGTAAGCATAGAGATACATGATTGAAGAACTTAAATGCAATGGATCATTGGTTGAAAAAGCTTTGAGTTATAGATTCAAAATGGGAAAATGTAGCTTAAAGTAATTTAATATTATATTTGAAATAGACAAAGTAAGCACTATTAGATGAAATAGCAGACTCGTTGTAATTGAGAGCTAAACCGACAGATGAACTGTTATACTGAGATAGAAATAAGGATAAACAGTTGGAAAAGTCACAAATATCTGAAATTGCGGATAAATGTAATGTCATGAAAAAGAAGAAGAAATGCAAACTTGATTGATCTAAATGATCAATTGTGAAGTCTTTGCTTTTTTAATAATATATATAAATTAATTATACCCAAAGTAAAGGGTAAAATACATAGTATTTTTTTACCTCTACATTTTGAGTATCGATATTATAAAGCTTTTTCTTGCTTTGAAAAGTTCAAGGTCTTTCTGGCTGGAAGCTTTTGTAATCAGGAGATTCTCGAGTACCCATACCATCCAGCAGCCGGCTTTGACATCAACCAGGTGTATGTTTATAAGTGAATTAATATGAAAGATTTTTAAAGGAGCCACTGAAAGATACTGATCTTCTGAATGACTCAGCTTTTAAGG
>NW_027639497.1:0-2000 GCF_949606895.1 Notothenia rossii | reverse complement strand
GGAGCGATAATTGAGGATCCACCAGACCATCCTCCGATGAAATCCTCAGACTCTCGCCCCGCCCCCTTACTGTGTATCGCTCACTGATTGGACGATGCAGTGCATGCACTGATCTGATGCTTCTTGACATGAGAGCAGTTTCCCAGCTGAGTGAAGAAAATACATGAACCTCACGGGAGTCACTCCTCAGTTTAAACTGTGTTTTGTTTAAATTAATGTTTCATTTAGTTACAAACATGTGATATATCTGAACAACAAAGTGGGCAAAAATCATTTTATACATCTATTGGAAACATTTTCATGATCGCTTTTTTCGTTTTACATTTTCATTTATTGTCATTTCCATTCAGTCAGTCATTAAGTGCTATTAAAATGTTAATATGCTACATATCCACACAAACAAACAAAGTGTGCAATCCAATGAATGTTAATCTAACTGGCTTTGAGAGATATCAGATCTTTTTCTTCTCTCAATTATTTTTATTTCTATTGTGCTCTAATCAATATTAATCAAACTATTGTTCGTTTATACATTTTAAAAGTAATGGCTAATTAATGGGTTTATCTTTTTTGAGGATTGGTTCTTATTTTATTTAATTTATTTGGGTCTACAACAGATTATACAAATGTTTGTGTCAGTAAATAGGCTTGTTTGAGACAAGCGAGACCTGCGCAGACCTGCGCAATTTCAATCAACGTCTTGCTCGTGTGTTGCATGATGGTTAGTCATTTTGTCCGACTTGCTCTGGAGGCTCGCTCACATGAGACGTTGAAATCTCGCGGGACAAAGACGCCCGCAGCCTTGAGAGCGAGGCGCGGCGAGGCGGCGCAGTTCCTCTCCACGGGCTGCAGAGGCGAAATGCTTGATGGGAAACGACTCGCTGGTATCTCGAGCTGAGCGCTCATTGGTGGTTTTTACCCCGTGCTGCTGATGAAACTCTCCAATTGGCTCGGCAAAAGTTGTTGTTTGGTGTCAGTTTTGCGTCGCCACTTCCATTCACATTTTTCATCATTGTTCCACAATGTTTATCATCATGAAATTAATATCTATATATGTTATACTATACTTGGACTGCTTACCGTTTTCATACTTTATATATCTTAGCATGTTCATACACACTGTTCATACTGCTCTCAGGCTGCTGTGTGTATCTAGTGTATTCATACACACTGTTCATACTGCTCTCAGGCTGCTGTGTATATCTAGTGTATTCATACACACTGTTCATACTGCTCACAGGCTGCTGTGTGTATCTAGTGTATTCATACACACTGTTCATACTGCTCTCAGGCTGCTGTGTGTATCTAGTGTATTCATACACACTGTTCATACTGCTCTCAGGCTGCTGTGTGTATCTAGTGTATTCATACACAGGGTGCATACTGCTCACAGGCTGCTGTGTGTATCTAGTGTATTCATACACACTGTTCATACTGCTCACAGGCTGCTGTGTGTATCTAGTGTATTCATACACACTGTTCATACTGCTCTCAGGCTGCTGTGTGTATCTAGTGTATTCATACACACTGTTCATACTGCTCTCAGGCTGCTGTGTGTATCTAGTGTATTCATACACACTGTTCATACTGCTCTCAGGCTGCTGTGTGTATCTAGTGTATTCATACACACTGTTCATACTGCTCACAGGCTGCTGTGTATATCTAGTGTATTCATACACACTGTTCATACTGCTCTCAGGCTGCTGTGTGTATCTAGTGTATTCATACACACTGTTCATACTGCTCTCAGGCTGCTGTGTGTATCTAGTGTATTCATACACACTGTTCATACTGCTCTCAGGCTGCTGTGTGTATCTAGTCAGGGGTCGGCAACCTTTTTGATATGAAGTGCCATTTAAAAAAAAAATTGTTATCAGCGTGCCAACGATCGAGAATTATCAACGGGGGGGGGGTTGAGGAGCTTGACGCTCGGGGAAGCAGTGTGTGGACCTGTCAGCGCAACTTACATGATGCCGAATTTAACAAACACATTTAAATAA
>NW_027639498.1:0-2000 GCF_949606895.1 Notothenia rossii | reverse complement strand
TGTACACATTACATGGTAGCTCTGCTTACATTCAAAGTCTTTCTCGGTGTAGTTCCGGCCCATCCTGTCTCCGCTGGTGGAAGCAGAGTCACTGAGGATGTCTGCAAAGTGCTCCACAGACAGAGCTTTTTCCCAGTTTTCCTTCTCCTCTTCCTCCAGTTCCTCCACTGATCCTTCATCATCTTCCACCTCCACCTTCACCTGGAGGATGGAGACAAAGAGAAAATACAGCTATAAAAGGAAGACAAGAATACAGGAAGAATTATAAGAGTAAGAGGTGAAGTCTATTAAAGGGGCCCTAACATGCTTTATGTGTTTTTTCCCTTTCCTGTAGTGTGTTATATAGGTTTTCTGTGCATGTCAATGGTCTGCAAAAGCTACAATCTCTGTGTGCCATCCAGAGGGAGTTTCTCTCCCACACACTCCCCCCGACTGAAATGGCTCCATTTAACTTGTTTGTTTACATCTGTAACATAGTGACAACACTGTATAACATTTTGACTTATATTTGGTAGCGCTCCAACACCTTGGCTAACCTATCTCTAAGTGGTTGACCAATCACAACAGAGATGGCCAGCTAACCAATCAGAGCAGACTGGGCTCAGGTTTCAGACAGAGGGTGAAAAGAGGTGCTGCAGCACAGGCAGTATGAGAAAAATAAAGAGCTTTTTGAACATTAAAGCATGGAGACATGTCACGGTAGAGGCACAAAATACTAATATGAACATGAGCGTAATATGTCACCTTTAAAAGGTGAATTATTTAAAGAGAGTGCTTTGAAGGTACAGTGGTACTAATCAAGGTGAATATAAAACAAACAAATGAGGGGAGTTCCATCACTTATTCTACAATATGTTTGTATTACCTGAAATACACTGCATGCAAGTTTTTTGTGGATTTGGGATGGCAGAAAACACTAAACGGGTGCCCGTATTGTGCCACAACCCAACACAGATGGCCACGATCCTGTTTTTTTCTTTTGTTTCTCATAGAAAAACCTCAAAACTGTGTTGTGCAGTTTCAGCATAACAGGCACATATTGTTTGTACATCTTTCACTTCATGTATAGAGGACAATAAATCAATACAACAAAGTGCTAAGCAGCAAATAGGTAATGCACTTGACAGGCCCTAGAGACTATGGAGGCTGAAGAGGAGGGAGGGTCCTTCCAGAGCCGCTTGGAGCTTCTGATAGGTCAAATCAGCGGGACAGGCCTCTCCCTCTGCTTCAGATTGGTGCTGGCAAGGTAAGCGCTCTGGCTATGTGGTGTCCGATTTCTCTGAGACAGGGCTCCATTACCCCCTAATTACCAGTGGGATGAAGGGACAGGATACGTTTAATGATCGGAGCTACCTATCCACACAAAGCCGAGGCAGATGAAGCCAGACAGAATACAAAAGGGAGAATTTTTAATTGAGTGAGCAGTAAAAGCCTTGTTTTCACTCGACAGACAGCTCAATTTTACTGAAGGTGTGCTATATTCCCGAGATTAATTTCAACATCTCTTAACATCCTCCCCACATTACTCTGCTCTGGTAATCCCTGTGTTTCAGTGTAAGACTATGAATTTAATAGTCCTAATGTAATGCATGAGGGAATATTTCTATGAGCTGTGGCAGGTATTACAGTCAAGGGATTTGTTCTAAACCTGCTTTTGGTTTTCACTAGCTCTATTGGTGCAAATGACTCTTTCATGTCTGCTTTGAAGTCAACGGGGGTGCAGGGACACAGCAGGAGGTCAACCCAAGCCCAGGTGGCCGAGGTCCTGTCTCAGTAAGATTAGGAGGATGGACAATGGGAAAACAACGATTCAAATATAGTTATCTATAGTAGCAGCAAAAGGAAATACGATATTTAGCTATAGTAACACGGTTTGGTTGCTAACCAAATCGAATTTCCCGTGGGATAAATAAAGTATTCTGAAAATGTTTTTGTTTCTTTGTGTATCAACCTAATTCAAACAGGGTCTTTTTCAGCGCTGCCTTTGATTTAAACACCAG
>NW_027639499.1:0-1000 GCF_949606895.1 Notothenia rossii | reverse complement strand
GTCAGTGGCTCAGTATTAATGAGCAACAGCTGAGAGGCGTGTCCTCTAACACACACACACACACACACACACACACACACACACACACACACACACACACACACACACACACACACATACAGCCTCCTCAGAGACAGAGTTTTCGGCTCATTGAGTCATTGATTAGGGGTCCCTGAACGCACCATGACGCGGTACTGCAGCCTGCTGCGTCGCCTGCTGCGCGGGCAGAGGCAGGCTGAGGAGGCAGACGAGGAATTGGGTAGCGCTCTGAAGGAGAGCAGCCTGCAGGGTGAGTGTTTACTGAGAGACGAGGAAAAGGGAAGCAGGAGATCCAGGCAGAGGAGAGGGAAGCAGGAGAGTCAGGGTCAGAGTTCAGCAGACTGGTAGTGCCGGTGAAGAGAGGAGACTCACATATTCACACGTTACTAATAATTAAAGAACACAGTAAGTCCATTATTATTTGTTTAAAAAGTGACCGTATTGAATTAAAGAGTTAAAAAGGTTGGACGTGAGCTGCAGGAGGGTTTCTTTTTGCAGGCTGTGTTGTTTCCTTCGAAGGTTCAGAGAGGTGTTGAATCATGATAGTGTTTCACTTTGATAGTGCCTTGCCCAAGGACGCCATGGCATGGGGTTGAACCGGGGTTGTAAATATAAATATGGTAAAGACACATTTAGTTGTAGTTATTTATGAAACACTTCAATCCTCCACAGGGCATTTTCAGGACACAAATAAATAAATATAAACAACAACAATAGAAATAAAGATGTGTTCAATGGTCTGAAGGCCGGTGGGGTTTTCTCAGACTGTTTGAACTCTGTTCTCCTGATTTAATACAGATGTTATTCTTCACTCAACGCTGGTGAGAAAAGGCAGAAACTAATAATGATTGACCTGATAGATTGAGGTTCACCCGATGAAGCTCAGGTCTTTGAACGCCTCGTTTGGTCAGGAGAGCACACGTATTCACCTTTAAAGGACAATGACTGATGGATGTCCCTG
>NW_027639500.1:0-29668 GCF_949606895.1 Notothenia rossii | reverse complement strand
CACAACCAATCGAAGGGGGACGACAGGGTCTTTGGGAACTACCAATCTACCAAGTGGCTGCTCTTACTCTCTTCCTTTTCCTCCTCTTTATCCTGCTCCTCTTTCACCTCCTTCAGCACCTCCCACGCCTCCTCCAGCTCCTCATCAGTGTGAGGCGTGTGGAGCCACTCCCAGAAATGTCTAAAGCTCCCATCATCCTCTGGGGCAGAGTTTTCGGCGTCCGAGTGCTTCGGGCTCTCGTTACCTAGGCTACTGCGGCGGTGGGGCGGCAGCTTCGGGGGCGGGGGTCTCGGGGGGACGTTGGAGGCGGGTTTAGCGGGACTCGCCGTGTCGGGGACCGGGCAGCGTTTGATGGTCCCTCCCCCGTCATCCTCGCTGTGTGATTGGCTATCGTCAAGTTTGTGTTGTAGCTGCTGGGGTTGTTGGGACGAGCAGAGCGACTTGGGCTGAGGGGAATAACAGATAAGGACAAAAAGTTATATTTCATAAATCGAAACAATACACCTCTCTTTTCAAAGACAGTAAACATAGTAGTGCAGTGATGACGTATTTCTGTAGGCCGACTCGGAAGTAAGCTGCGCATGGGTTCCCTCGATAAAAAAGCAATGGGATTTCTCCATAGGATTTTGGAATATTGTAAAAAATAAAATCTGTGGAAAACGAACCTGTTCGATAAATGCACGTTTTGTTCAGCCGGATAATCTCCACATGTCTACCCTACTTTTATAATTGTTTAATCATAAATCAAAATTGATGGATTTGTGATTAGAAAATGATAAAAGTAGGGTAGACATGTGGAGATTATCCGGCTGAACAAAACGTGCATTTATCAGGTTCGTTTTCCCAAGATACCTACAAAAATATGTCATCCCTGCAGCACTCTATGCATGTGGCAAAATAGGACTAAACTAAGACTTTCAAATACATTGTTCATACCTTGGGAGGAAGGGGAGGCGGGACCTTTGGCCTCATGATCGTGCTCGATTTACTGAAATGGTAGGAGAAAATGTAAGATTCTGCTTAACAAAACATAAGAAGCAGCCTAAAAACTGCAATTTTCTTAATAACCAGAGTCAAAATGGAAACAATACAGTATATACAGTTTTCACCACAGAGCTTATGATTTCACTTGTCATTTTAGTTTTTAAAAGACCACACGATTTAGAATGCAATATAATTGTTTTTTTGGTGGATCCCATACCGAAACAAAAAGTGTAGTAAAAAAAAAAAGATCAAGACAATGTTTGTGAATCCAGAATGAATTAAATGTGTAGTGATCAGCCATTAAAGAAACCCTGAAATGACAAGTATAATCATATCCCAACTGTTGTTTGACAGTGAGGCAAGATCACTACTTTTAAGGGTTAAAAATACTATAAAGTTAGACTAGCACGTTAGAGATCACGAGGAACAACTACAGGGGCAGCATGTGTAAAGTCTCTGAGAATAGCAGCGCTGATACTGAAAAAGTGATTAGATCATTAAAGCCAGTTTCCTAATTTACCTCATACCATTCATATATCATTACATTACATTACATGTCACTTGTTTGACGCTTACATACTTACATACTCAATACTGTGGACAATCCCCACAGGAGCAATTTGGGGTGAAGTGTCTCAGGGACACAACGACATGCTGACTGCAGTGGGGTTTGAACCTGTGACCCCCCTGATCCGAACACCAACACACTGCACCACACGCCTCCCATATACTTGAAATTAAACCAATCTCTAAATAGTGCTAACTTTTTGTTACCAAAATAATCATTTTGACTGCAGAGAAGCACTATATTCCCAGAGACTTTATTCATTTGGCTTGTACACTGTCTTGATTTGTTAATGTCTGACAGAGAAATACCCAATATGAGCTCTCAAATTCTAAAAGACAAACACTAGGGGCCAATCACAGTGATGATAATACAGGAACACCAATAGCAATAAGTCACAGCGATCCAGATGAATGGGGGTCAACAGATATACGGCTTAATACCCCCTTAATGTTAACTTTATCGGTAACTGACAAAACAAAACAGCTATGATGCAATGCTCCAGCTATGGGTTTGTTAAGGGTAGAATGAGAACACTGTATTGGGAAATGTTGCATGGTGCTGGGGGGCAAATGGCACAGAACTGCTGTTAGGAAATCATGTATGGGTGCTAAGGAAAACATTAAATGGTGGAAGGAACGAGAGTAAGTCGGCAAAAAAAGCATCCAAAAGAGAAGAGGCGTTGAGTTGTAACAATCTGACCCTACACTGACGAAGAAAGTATACTGCTACAATTAGCTATTTCTTCAATTATTTAAGAGCTACTAAGCAACTGTTTCCCTGTGTACATTTGTTTAAAGGTCCCATGTCATGGCCATTTCCACTGATCATAACTCCATTGTTGAGGTCTACTAGAATAGATTTATATTGTGCAATTTTCCAAACTCACTTTGGTTTCTCACACAGCATCTCTGTAAACTACGTGTATTCACTGAATTTCACTCTCTGCCTTTAACGGCTCGTTGTAGCTCCAGTAGCTCCAGCCCCCACCCTCCCTGTGAGCACAGTGTGCTCTGATTGGTCGGGACGTTGTGAATCGCGCTGAGCTCCGTGGAGGTGTGGTTTCCTTGTTTAGTGATACACAGCGAAACA
Organism: Notothenia rossii; assembly: GCF_949606895.1. Lineage (NCBI taxonomy): Eukaryota > Metazoa > Chordata > Actinopteri > Perciformes > Nototheniidae > Notothenia > Notothenia rossii. Next base: position 27,027 of record NW_027639500.1, on the reverse strand, counting down.
CAGTCACCCTGAGCACACACAAAATCACAGCCGAAATAAAAACAATAAGTGTGGCTTGATATTGAGTAAGAAAAAGGTTGATAAACGCTGTGAGAATGGGTCTGCAGAGAGAATGGGTCTGCAGAGAGAATGGGTCTGCAGAGAGAATTTCGCCGCAATCCCAACTGTCTGTTATCAGCCTGCAGCCAGGGAGGAGAGATCAGCAGAGCTGCCTGCACTGTGTGTGTGTGTGAGGAAGTCCGTGGATTGGTCAATTTGGACCAATCAGCGGGGGCTTAACGTAACGGCTCCGCAGACGTAACGTAACGGCTCCACGGATTGGTCCATTTGGTTCCGGGTAACGCATGACATCATGAGTTACCCGGAAGAATCAATGGACAGTGACGTATCTCCAACGAGGCGTTTTGGGGAGGTATTTTCTGTGTTAGAGTTTTACTCGCTACAGGGTGTACTTTGAGGGTTTTGACTCTGCAGACCGTTTACATGCATAAAAACCTTCATAACACACAAGGGGACGGGTAATAACCGGAGAAGCATGACACGGGAGCTTTAAATCACCTACAGCTTTTAGCTCACTGAAGTTATGCTCCGAAAAAGGTCCTCACAATATCAAAGTGTTTGACTTTTAACATTTAAATCTTCATGCTTAGCAGATTTTCCACATTTCGTTTTATCAGTTTGAACTGTGAAGCGCCCTAACCAATCACTTAAAATGTTTCTTTCTATAAAGAACCACACAGACGTAAAAACGATCCCGTTAATCGCCAGGAACCATTACTTTGATTTCACTGTACACTACGATTGATCGCAGTCCATTAAGGAATTACAGTTGTTTCTATGTATGCATGTTGTACCGTGTGTGCGCTGAGTGCTGAGGCCTTTCGGACTGCAGGGGAGAATACATAACTAGAAACAATGTTCCAGCCCTCCACAGAGATTTGGCTTTTACACAATGAGGGATGAGGCCGGACGCCAAACACACCGTTTTATAAAAGGCAGGAAGAGAGCCTGAATTCCCACACACACATGCACAAACTCAGCAGGGAGGCACACAGATGGCGATGCAAGTGGAGAACAAAACAAGACAACAGCGAATAAGATGTCAAGGTCACGATGATCTAAGCACCGAAAATACACCAAGATTTTCACGTGTGTCTGGTTTAGCACCTAGCTTTAATTTCTGTGGTGTTTTGCAATACCTATGGCTGAAGTTATCCACTTTCCCTGTGCATCTATGGATTTAAAATGTAACTAAACAAATAAAAACGTTCTGTATTAAGCCTCCAGGTGAGTTTAAGGGTTAGGGTTACTGTTAGTAAAGCTATTAAACGTCACACAAGACAGCGGTAATGGCACAGGCTGTAAACACACACAAACACAGGTGGCATATGTGGCGAGATGGTGGGGTGTGCTGCATAGAAATACGTTGATGAAACTGTGGGAAAGACAAGAAGCCTTCCTCCTCGTCTTCCTCACCCTTTCCTCTTTGTAAAGACAGGGGAAAGGATGGGGGAAGAAAGAGGGTTGAAGAGACGAGGAGAGAGAGGCTTCTAGTGCTACGACTGGGGGGGGACAACTTACTGAGTGTGAGTTTCATCATCATCTGCAACATCATCATCATCCTCATCATCATCCCCTAAGTGTGCCACATGGCCCCTGGGAGAGGAGGTGAAGATAGGAGGAGGGTGGGTAAGAGAGGAGAAGGGAGGAGGTGGGAGGAAGAGAACAGAAATAGAGGATAGAGGCAGAGATTAAGGGAGCAAGCAAAGGAGGTAGGATGACAACAGGAGGAGGAGGAAGAGGAGGATAGAGGAAGAGGGGACAGGGGAGGGAGATCTGAGTGAAGCTTCATCCACAAACTACCTCTAACCCTCGCAGATCTGAAAGGACTGAACAGATCCAAACAGAACACAACTGGGTTTAAATCTTTCCAGTCTTTACAGATCTACACACGCCCTCCACACAATACACGTATCCTCTCATCAGTCAATTCATTTCAATGTAACCAATCAAATCTCAGATATTTGAATATGAAAGTGGCTTATTTTGAAGACATACTGATTTTCTGATTAGAGATAATATTTAACAATGTTTTAGTAAGACACCTACTTTTCACGATTGAGTCTATGCCTTATTCTGTATACTAATACTTTTCTCGTATAATACCATTTAAAACCTGAAACTATGAAAAAGCCACGGTCAGACACTTGCTTTTCCCCCTTGGGAGTTATTTCTGATTTCCACTACCAGACCAGGCACTTCTATACACTAGAACAGGGGTTCCAAAAGTGGGGGTCGCGAGATGATTACAAAATAAAAGTGAAAAAAAAAAAAAAAAAATTATAAAAAAAAAAATGGATTAATTTTTTTACTATTTTTTTTATTTTTTATTATTATTAACAATAACGTTTGCATAGACATTTTTTTATTTGACAATCCACTAGCGCAGTGTTTCTCAAACTTTTTTTTTTTTTTTTCTGAAATTAATTCACTAGCACTAGGGGGTCGCCAGTCACTGGCACTGTTATTTTGGGGGTCGCGGGCTGAAAAGTTTGGGAACCCCTGCACTAGAGGAAGCTTTAACTCTTAACTTTATTCTACCTAGGTCAGTCAAATAATGACCGACATTTTGTGGGATGTAATAATTATATAACCTAAAAGACTAAAGCAACATCACGGTTATCTCCTCTACTAGTAATACTTCTACCGCTGTCCACTAAAGGAGAAATAAGGGACCAAACCCTTTTTATGTAGTTATAAAAAACAACTACATTTTAGGTGTCTTGCCAAACAGCCTTACAAAATATAATATAATAACAACATTGATTCAGCAGACCTTGCTTTTACACAATTTGCAGCACATTTGACGTATCAGATTGTCTCATAATAACAGATAGCAAAGCACGGTAATTATCATCGTTTTGAGGTAAGAGATACACACACTTGCCTAATTGCTAAAGACACCCACTGGAGTTTTGGCTGGGAAACTGTATAAACACTCACATTTGTGTGTGTGTGTGTACGTGTGTCTTTGTGTGTGTGTCAGCCATGCTCTGCAGGAAGCTCCTATGAAGCACAGCCTTCTCCTGATGACATCAAAGCATGAAGCAAGCCGCAGAGGGAAAATAAAACCCAGAAGAATCCAAAATGCTGAGAGCAGTGACAGCCTGAAGTCATTACAAGGTTAGTTGCGTGTGATTGGCCCGATTAGTCCTGATGTTAACAATGATTGGCCGATGGGTGGGCGTGGTTAGAGCACCGGCGAATCAAGAGGCCCCGAGTGAATCAGGATATAAAGAGAGGTCTGACTCACCTCTGATGAAGCTCCTCCTCCACAGATTTAAGAAGACTCCTAATTGAGGGACAAGTGGAGAGAAAAGCATGAGTGAAAATATGGATAAATGACAGAAAACAAAGAGTTAAAAATCTAAGTTAAGTACTTTCAAAATAGTTTCCCTGATCTGAATAAAGGTGAGCATTTTGCTTACAAAGCACACTTGAAAGCAGAAAGCTAAAAACAGCACTTGAACATCCCTCGAGCTGCAATTATAAATAAATCATCAAACCTACAGCCCACAGAAATCTCATATTCTGTCTCTCCCTGTTAGTCCACAACCTCCCCCACGGTTATGGACTAACGGGGGGATAAAGAGATTAAGGTAGAGGAGAAAAGAGAAAGAAATATATATCATAAAAAAGACAGTCAGTGAACACGACACTTACTTGTTTCCTCCCAGAAGACTTGGTGAATCGTGTCCGTACTCCAACTGCAAGTCCTTAAAGAAAAACAAATTACATTACAACTGTGGCATAATAATTCATAAGTAGCCCATTGAAGCATCTACTGTTTTTAATTTCTCCAGGGACATAAACAGGGCTTAAGATGTTGGCTAAGTGCCACCATAACAATGAAATAAAAATAGTGACTCTACTGAAACATTGTTCAATAGTTGAATTACTGGGGTGGATGATAGGAATAATAATATCTCCAGTAAAGCAGCAAGTTCTCCCTGGAAGTAAGCAGCAGGGGCTTGCTCAGCCTACATCTAGTACATGAAGACACAATGTGAATCAGCATTGAGTCATGACAACATTTGTAAAGATAATGACACAACATGACAAGCATGCAGAGGGAAACACACACACACACACACACACACACACACACACACACACACACACACACACACACACACACACACACACACACACACACACACACACACACACACACACACACACACACACACACACACACACACACACACACACACACACACACACACACACACACACACACACACACACACACACACACACACACACACACACACACACACACACACACACACACACACACACACACACACACACACACAGGGCCTCATGGCTCCGCTCAACTACAAGACGCAAGAGGTTAGTCAACATGTAAGCAGAAATGTAGGAAAAGAGAAACCTTCTGCAGAGAGAAATATAAAGAAATATCAGGTAGAAGAAAGGAAAGGTTGAACAGTTGAGTGTTTCTAATTCATTTGAAATACAACTGATTAACCTTTTTTAAGTAGGAATGCCAGTGTGTGTGTGTGTGTGTGTGTGTGTGTGTGTGTGTGTGAGATTTTTTTTCAATTAGAATTTGGTCGGATGATTGAAATGTTTGTGTGAATATGTGAACTTCATATATGTAAAGAAAACTAAAAGAACAACAACAACAACAACAACAGCACCACTACGGACTCTAATCACCATGACAACTACAACACCAGTTAGTGAGGCAACAGCCAAGGCTGGAAGCAAGAAGAATAAAATGAACAGTGACAGACGGACGGACCAGAATAGATGCAAGAAAATGTTGGACATGGAGCAGCCAAAAAGAATCAGCAATCTAGAAGATAAATAAAATAAATAAATTCACAAGAGACAGCTTAAAAAGCGAGAGAACCAAAGGGAAGGATGAGGACTTTCCCTTCAGAAACAGATTATCAATGACAAAGAGAAATATGGAGAGGGAAATAAGGTATAAGGTTAAAAAAGAGAGGAAGTAAAAGAATAAAGAACTAATGTAGGAGCAGAGAGAGAGGCCGAAGGAGAGAGGGACGGATAGAAAGAGTACTACCAGATTAGATCTCGCGGTATAGTAGAGCTCCTCAACACAGTCCAGATAGGGCTCAGATTCACACTGGTCAGCAAGACAGAGCGAGAGAGACCTCAGTTAATACATTAACCTGGACTGATGGAGGCAAGGGCCGACGAGACACAGATACACGAGAGACGATGGTGGATGAGAAATGGATTAGGGCCAAAATGGGCTTTGAAGTCCGTGGATCAGCGAGAGAGAGGAAGAGGATGAGGAGGAGGAGGAAGATACTGGATTATTAATCTGAGAGGAAGAGGGGTATAGGTCAAGGGAGGGAAGGAACTGGTGTAGATGCAAAACTGGGGAGGAGAGACATTAATAAATGTGATATATAATTGGTGCGACCTGTAGGGCTGCTCAATTAATCGTAGTTTAATCGCGATTACGACTATGGCTTGCAACGATTACGAAAACAACGTAATCGAAGTAAAACGATTATTTTTTTATTATTACTTTTTTTTTTGGGGGGGGTTTTCAGTTGAATTATACATTCAGGGTAATCAACTGTTAAAACATACTGTTCTTTCTCCAATAAATTGATGTTTTCAAAGTCAATGAATAATCGCATTTACAATTATTGACCCAAATAATCGAGATTATGATTTTTGCCACAATCGAGCAGCCCTAACTACTTGGTGCTTATATAAAGACAATTGGAAACATCTGTCTTATTCCAGTAGTAATTCTTTTAATTAAGACATGATGCTATCTTAATACTGGTTCCTGGTGTTGTTGTGGGAATGTTTGTTTTTGGTTAGCAGTGCCAAGCTGAAGGCAAGTTAGATTCAAGACTCTCCAATGCCTCTTTAATCAAATGAATTCCATTTGAAACCAATTGTCTGCACATTTCCTCTGAGACTGAGGTCAGCATGATTTTGAGGTAAATAATAATAAAAAAAAGATGTTAACAAAGATTGTATATTGCAATTTGGGGGGAAATGCAGATCATAACATCCAAGGTCCTTTTTATAAGAGTTTTAAAGACTTTTGAAAGATTCATTTAAATAATTTTAATACTAATTTTACAGATTTAAATAGTAACATGTACTGAGGAATGAATACAATTCCTTTTATGGCATTTTAAGTGTCCGCAGAAACCCTGATTTCAAAGAAAAACATGCCGAGAATAACTCCAGCCATTGACTCCTTTGAGCATCAAAATGCTGCCAGTATCTACATCATCAATAATATATAACAATATGAATGTGCTAATGATTTATTGATTCGAAAATGCTATATATAGCACCGTCATCCTGAATGGACAGATCTTGTGGAGGACGAGCCGTGATATTATGTTACTTTGAAGCAAAGGGGCCAATGGATGAATGTGGATTAACGTTCGGGCTGCTCAATTAAAATCATATTTTAAATCGCAATTACGATTATGGCTTGCAACGATTACGTAAACGAAATAAAACGATTATTTTTTTATTATTACTTTTTTTTTTTTTTTTTTTTTTTTAAATACAATTTTCTTTTGGGGGTTTTTCTGTTGAATTATACATAAAGTTCAGGGTAATAAACTGTTAAAAACATACTGTTCAAATGTTGTTTTTTTCAATACATTTATGTTTTCAAAGTACATTTTAATAATCGTGATATCAGTTATTGACCCAAATAATCGAGATTATGATTTTTGCCATAATCGAGCAGCCCTAACTAACGTTACAAAGAACTACACTGGGGACTATGTCTCATAAGATGAATCGATGGATAGACTCAGGATTAGGTATTTCTCAAAAGACTTGAAAAGGTAGAGGAAAGTGGAGTTGGTGGAAAGAGTGCAAGTGCAAAGGACGGACAGAAAAAGTGAGAGGGAGTGAGGGAACGGAGGACTTTAACATAACGTGACTGTGAACCCTTCACCACAAGCAAACACTCAGTAGCTCTAAAAGTGATGGGCAAAAACAGAAACAGCTTGAGTTACTCGAAAATAAACTTAGCAATGAACTATAGCTCAAACAGTACACATTTTACAACCAACACTTTATAATGTAACACATTGTTTTAAGCCATAATATACATTTTCACTCTAACAAACAGAAAGGATACATCTCTGCCTATGCTTGTGAATAAGGAGACTCCAGAGCAAGATGGCTAATATAAGCAGTGCTTCACAGTCCTTGTTGTTTCCATGTCTAAGACTGCCTGGCTGTCACCACTGGGCTGGAGAGGTTCATGGTGGCGGCAGATGTTTTTCCAGCCACGTCAGCCAGCACTAACAGGTGGATCCGGAGGCTCTTCAGTCCATGTGGGACACATTATCCCTGATGCTCTGGGATATGCAAGAGTCTCCTCTGATTTGGACGTCCACAGGAAAGCATTCTCATCGGAGGCCTGTCACACCTCAATTGGAGCTTTTCAAACTATAGGATAACTGCTTCTATGTTTTTATTGTATCTAAGCGGCTCGCCTGAACCCTAAAACCGCCCATACACTCTGATCTCTATCGAACTGCTTTCATTCTCACCTACAATAAGATTTATCGGGACATCCCTACCTAAAATCGCTTCAAGTGTGTGACTACCAGGGGGGAACTATGTGGATGGGCTTCATGTTTAGTTTGACACAGACTGACAACAACATAGGGTGCTTCCTGTGAGTAGGTGAGGGTCAGCCATGCTGGTACTGGTGTTGACAACCACACGGACATACGCTCACTCTCCCACTCCCACACACACACACTTACACACATATGCCACAGGTAAAAACTCACCGGTTCATGATGAGGTTCTGTCTCCTTTCTCAGTGGAGGATCGAACTTAACTTGGCCAACTGAGAACGAAAAAGTAAGACACAGAGTATGGGGAAGAAACAGAGGGGAACATCATGAGCTTCTCTGTTTATGAAGAAAGTCAGAAGGTTCAGGTTATCTGTTTTCTGACTCAAAATGCATTCGTTGTTGTTGTTGTTGTGAACTTGTGTGTGAACTCACAGTTTATCTCTGACAGCGTCTTTCCCTCCCTGGTGCTCCTGCTGATGGAGCGAATACGATGAGGAACAGAGACCGGGGACTATCAGGAAAGAGAAAGACACACACACAGTAAATAGCTGTTCAAAGGATATACACAGTGTAGTAGTTCAAACGGCACTTGAGAAGATTACAATAGGCTTTTAAAAATAACAATAATCCTTCAGCTATTTCCTGTGGGTGGGATTTGATGGCACAGCAAAATAAAAGCCAGCCGCACACTGCAACCAGACAACCAAAACATAGCAACGCAACCAACGGAAAACACAAAACTTCCCTGGCAACAACATTTCTTTTAGAATCTATTCTCACGAGTCCCGGTATGAAACGCTTTTCATCTTATTATGCTCGAGGATATTCTGAGTGTGACTGCAATGCAGCACATTGATTCATGTTTTAATGTTGCAGACCCATGTGGGAAACAGCTGACAACAGACTTGGCATCACACAATATGCACTGACAACAGGGTAACTGGATCTCAAGTGTATTTCAACTTTACTGGCTCCACTTTCAGTATTTCATCTTAGGATTTATACTTGTCTTGTAGAACACAGAAAAACACAGCAACCTCAAACCATGCCTGTAAAGCACCGGGGAAAGACAAACCAAGGCAAAAACGCATCTTTCAAAGCCAACAGTTTGTAGCACAGATCCACTTATAGACGTGTCCATTTAAAACCAACTCTTATCGGCGTAATCAAGTTCAACTTCATAACAAACAACTCATGGTTAGTAGTACCTGTAATTAGAGATGTCCCGATCCGATCACTTGATCGGGGATCGGAGCCGATCACGTGATTTTCAAAAGATCGGAATCGGGAGAAAAAATTTGGGGATCGGGTTTAAAAAAAAAAAAATGTAAATACTTTTTTTTTTTAATTTTGTATTCAATTTTACAAAACTAAAAAGGCCATGTTCAAGTATTAAAGTCATCCTGAGGCCTTAGTTTTGGTTTCAAATTACACATCATCATGTATGTGTTGCTTCTTTGGGGCTTGTTTTCATAGACCTGGTTGCTTATTTCTCTCAAATCTGGCAACAGAGTGTGCAGGGTGCAGTGTCTAATTGTAGCAGTAAGCTAACGAGTACTGATAAGCTTTATTTTGTTTTGATCCAATGCTGCACAACTGAACTGATCCAATGCTGCTGTGAAAGAAAGAAGCTATATCCATGTTGGATAGAATATCCAATTTAAATAAAAAAATAACCTTAAGGGACAACTTGAATGCTTTTTTTCTTTTTTTTCTCTTAATGCATTGCATAAAGATCAGATCGGGAAAAATCAGTATCGGCAAATTGTCAAAATCAAATGATCGGAATCGGATCGGGAGCAAAAAAAGGTGATCGGGACATCCCTACCTGTAATGGCAAAGATTGATGAAGATGGCTACCATACCGGACATATTTCGGTACTCCTCTACGTTTTCAAAATGTTATTGTATCTTAAAGTATAATAAATAATATATTTTGATTTATACAGAGCTGCATAAATATTCCTTAAAGTCAATTTAAAGATGATTTGAGTTACAGATGGGTAACCTTCACCGTATTACTGATGTTCAAATGTTTTCCCTAACAACAAAAGTCATGAGAGAAATCCTACCTCTCTAGAAGTGGGGAAATGCCAACACTAATTGTTTGCACCTTGGTTTGATGCAATATGCCGAAGAGAGAGAAGTGGTCACACTATGGTAGCCAGATTCACGAATCTAGACATTTCTTTAAACCACAGAAAAAGAATGAAAGGAAGTGATAATAAGTGATCTGCTGGAGTTTGGACAAGACGGCAATAATGGTGTCATGGAAGTGAGCATAGTTTGTTTGTTGTCAATACTAAGTAAGTAAGATGAGTACGCTAAGGAGATTGAAACCACTGTACTTAAAGGTGGGGTAGGTAAGTTTGAGAAACCGACTCGAGATACACTTTTTGTTATATTCCATGGAATGCTCTTAACATCCCGATAGCAATGAATATCTTAAAAATGTCATCTGTGGAAGCCGTGGCGCTGTAAAAAGCACGACCAATCATCTGAGCCGGCCCGACTAAAGTAACTGGATGGCCTACCTGCCTGTCAGCCTTCCATCTGTGTACAAACTTATCTCGTGCCCTCATTGGTCATGTGCGCGTTCGTGTGTGTTGGAGGAGGGGCTCTGTAAGGATGTGGCAGATTGGTTCCGGGTGTGTATTTTCAAATTCTAGCGCACTCGAGCTGGTTTCTCCAAAATTACCTACCCTACCTTTAAGTTAATGAACAATGTTGACTTTTTTAATCATTTGTTTTCTATAGATAATAAGATTTTAGTCATTTAGTCGAGCCAAAATCTTATTTCTTTCTCCTAAGGTTAATTTAGTTGTCATTGCTACTTCTACATTCATACTTAAATCAATGGCCATGTGTTTATCACAAAGCCAAAAGTACATCTATGTGGCTGTCTATGAAAATGGACTGTGATAATAATAATACGTTTAAATCAAAGATAATATACTTTTAATCAACAACGTCTGATGAAAAAGAAAATCCTGAACAAAAGTGCTCTATGGCATGTTGAGCCAATCACGTCACTGGCAATCCATCAGCCTTCAGATAAATGACATGCCAATGCCAGTTTCCATGACAGCACCAACAGACACTGCACTGAATGGAAATCTACTTTCTATTCATTCAGTCCTGTGGTCCTCCTCCTCCTCCTCCGAGAGAGAGAGACAAACACATCTGACAGCATCGTTTGTGTTAGAATGACATCACTGCAGACACCGCAGCCCAAACTGGTACCTTCCTGCGCGCCGCAAAGCGAGGTGCACGTCGAGCACCGGGGCTTATGGGTAGGAAATGACCCCTGTACTTAAACTGAGGAGGAGGTAGAAGATGGGGGGATGGAGACAAGAAGAGAGGAGAAAGAAAGGAAGGGAGAAAGAAGGAGGAGAGAAAGGTAGAGAGAGAAAGGAGAAGTGCTACAAGGAGGAAGAGAGGAGGAAAGAGGAAGTAGAAGAGCAGAAGATAAAAAGAGTGCAAAGAAGGAAAGGAAAGAGGGGGTGAGGGGGTAGGGGGGAGGACAAAGAGCAGAAAGATGAGTCACATGTGCCGGGGAAAAGGGAGACTGAGGTTGTGGGGAGGGGAATAAATGGTGGTGGATGAAGAAGGAATTTAATGGAAAAAATAAATAATAATAATAAAAAAATAAGCGGAATCCAGTAAAAACATAAATCACTGTTTAGTTGCCCTGACTGCAACTCGAGAAGGTCAAAGGTTACCTCTGGTTCAGGGTCATCGTCGTCAAAGTCGTTGAAGGTGCTGTGGTCGGGGTTGTTGGATTTGTCCAGCAGCTCTATGGCCAGCGTCCTGCTGAGAGGCTGGGACACAAAGGGGTGCTGGAGGACAAAGGAGAGGGAGGGATGTGTTAAAATGGCTCTTTTCTTGTCTGACTAATACCTAAACAAAACTGAGGATTTCAAATGTCCTGGTGTACGACGCTGTGACAGATGTTTGGTGTGTTGCTTGACAAATGACTAAAATGGTTGCACGTCAAAACTATCATACACTAGATTAACATTCAATCTATTGGCTTGTCATGTAATAGATAAGTAACAGCTGTGGCAATAGTGAGAATGAATTTAGCAGCCGACACCTCTTGTTCAAATATTATCACAAGCGGATTGTTTGCCTGACTTTTGTTTACGTTTGAGTCGACCCATTTTATATATTACACAACAATTAATTTACTAACTGAAGCATTCGCTATCTGATCAATAAAGTCAGACTGAAGCACTCCTTTGTGCACCAGTCAATCCTCACAGTAAACACAGAGATAAATCCCAGATCAGATGCACGCTGAAGGCTCTTTGAGCATGTTTTCTCTCCCTGATTGTGCTGTTATGTTAAATGTTTGTTGTTTGTGTTTCATGTATTGTGTCTGGATATTTGTCTGTTGATGTTGGACATGGAGCTGCTGTGACGCAAGTCAAATTTCAGACTTGATCTGACCAATAAAGTATTATCGTATCGTATCGTATGATCTGGGAATGTGGTTCGCCTGTATTTTACATATAATGTACCTCTGTAAAATGTCATGATTTTGAAAGTTGACATACTTATAAAAGCATATATGGGGCGAAGCCTGAGAGCTAGTTCAGGCAGTCAACTCGAGCACCAATCACACATTAACACGTGGCGCGCCTCGTCCCTCTTACAACCAACCAAACAACATGCCGCTCTATTTAGGCTGCCGGGTCTTCCTGCCTCTGCCTCGCTATGCTGCTGCTGCCACTGCTGTGTTCACGTTGCTGCTGCTCGCCTGCCCCACCACCACCCCAGCTTCCACCCAACTTCCACCCCAGCTTCCACCCCAGTTTCTACCCCAGTTTCTACCCCAGTTTCCACCCCAGCTTCCACCCAGCTTCCACCCCAGCTTCCACCCCAGCTTCTACCCCAGTTTCTACCCCAGCTTCCACCCCAGCTTCCACCCAGCTTCCACCCAGCTTCCACCCCAGCTTCCACCCCAGCTTCCACCCCAGCTTCCACCCCAGCTTCCACCCCAGCTTCCACCCCAGCGTCCACCCAGCGTCCACCCCAGCTTCCACCCAGCTTCCACCCCACTTTCCACCCCACTTTCCACCCCACTTTCCACCCCAGCTTCCACCCAGCTTCCACCCCACTTTCCACCCCACTTTCCACCCCAGCTTCCACCCAGCTTCCACCCAGCTTCCACCCCACTTTCCACCCCACTTTCCACCCCAGCTTCCACCCAGCTTTCACCCCAGCTTCAACCCCAGCTTCCACCCAGCTTCCACCCCAGCTTCCACCCCAGCTTCCACCTGTAGGCTCGGGGGATAGTTATCTAATCATCACTCAATGTTCTTTGTACATCTGTGGAGTGATGAGGCCCGAGCCTAGATGCCAAACTTCAACTATATGCTGCTTCTACGTGAGTTGTCTGACTGAATAAGCTTTGTTGTTGAAATAGTGTAACCTGCAGAGTGTATCCATAAATACCAGTAAAGTTAGGATGGGCTACTCTATTTAGAGTCATCTGTTTGTTTTAAAGAAGTGTAAACGTGGTGTTTTCTCACCTGCAGCAGCTTCTCAGCTGTGGGCCTCTTCTTGGTGTTCTTGGTGAGGGCTAGTTTGCAAAAATGGTGGAAGTTATTTGTCCTGGAGAGAGAGGGAAAGAGTAGGGGTTAATATGTTGGTCTTGTGACAAGCAGGGCAGATGTTTGATCAAACTGTGAAACCTTCGCATGGCAGCATTGCATCTTAATCATATCTCAATGGATGAAGGTAGTGAAGAAGGGGGTCTCTTACCATTTCAATTTATCTTTCAACTTAGGAGGCTGGAAATTACTCTTGGTCATTAAGAAGAGAGCCCTGCAGAAAAGAAGAGAGGAATTAAACACCAGTACTGACACATAACGTGAAATAGCCTTAAAGCATGCACTTATAATAAAACACTCGTTGCATTTAATCAGCAAGAAGCATTTACAATATCGGCCTTTTTGTCTCACAAGAGGTGTAATAAATACAATTAATGATTGATTTGATGGTTCTGTATTTGGGGAATTATAAAAACGTACAAAACGTGAAGTGATACATTTTAATTAACGACTTATTAGGATTATAAAAAGTGATGGAATATCTTCACTCCAATCACAATGTGTAGGAAGAATTACACTTTCCATATCACATTAAAACAAGGCCCTTTCTTTTTTAAATATAACATTGTTTCCCATCGACTGCAGGTCTCCACGCTGCCATCATCACATCACACACACACACACACACACACACACACACACACACACACACACACACACACACACACACACACACACACACACACACACACACACACACACACACACACACACACACACACACACACACACACACACACACACACACACACACACACACACACACACACACACACACACACACACACACACACACACACACACACACACACACACACACACACACACACACACACACACACACACACACACACACAAATTCCTCTACCTCATGGGGTGCAGGTCAAACATGGGGGGCTGTAGTTCGGCCAGCTCTATTGCCGTAATGCCCACAGCCCAGATATCACACAGCTGGTTGTAGCCTCCTTTCCTCTCGACTGCTGCTACCTCTGGAGCCATCCTATGGAGCGAGACAGAAGAGGGGAGACAGAGGGAGGTCATGACAAAAAAGAAGGGATAGAATAGGAGGAAAATATGTATTAAACCAGGTTCATTAAACAGCCACACACATGAACAACGGTTTCTACAGCTTTTCTCTCTAGCTGCTGCCCTGAGGGGCCCCACAGTGACCCCTGATGTTAACCTCTGACTTTATAATGTTCCTTATTCTGTAGGAGCCCCTTCAGGACTAATGAAATGTGTTGTTGAGGTTTTGTTAAAGTAAGAATAGTGTGGTTCTACTCGATATGCACTTAAAACTTATCAGCTGACTCAATAGATACCTGATACGCACAAAATGCATGGTGGAAAATTCCTGTTGGATGACACATTTCATCATACCCCATGACGTAAGAGACTTTATTGAATTCCAACGCATTCCCCAAACTGATTGCCTTTTGACCTCATTCAGTAAGAAGTTGTATAATATACATAACATATGCAATGTCAAAGGACATGGAAGAGTAAAAAACGAACCAGTATGGAGTTCCAATGAAAGACTTCCTCTTGGCGAGAGTTGCTGTGATCTGGGCCGATACTCCAAAGTCAGCTATGGAGAGAAAAAGGACGAGAAGAGAACAAAGGGGGGAGAGGAAGAAGGAAGAAGAATAAAAAAGAGAAAGGATGATATGAAGGGGGAGACAGAAAAAAGACAGAGAAGGAAACCGAGTCCGTAAGAGAGGCCATTCAGGTTCAGTCTTTCGAAGCAGAAGGTGATTGCAGATCTCTGCGTGTTCCACTCACCTAGCTTAACGTAGCCGTTGTCTGTCAGGAGGATGTTTGCTCCCTGCCAGACACAAACATGCCACACATCAGCATCAAACTAAAGATTTCACACTTCAAGTCAATTCAAATTAACTTCAGTTAAAGGAGCAGGCAGCAGTGAAGGTTTGCTGCAAAGTGCCTTTTCCCTGATCAATGCAGCCTGCAGCTATGAATCAATTATCAGTTTCATTGGAACAAACATAAGCAGCTGAACAATTATCACTAAATGACTGCTGGCTTTATTTCCTGAATTAATTTATCATTATTTACCTCTCATTGAAATGCAAGTCTAAGTACACACGGCCGGTACAGTGAAACTGCGAATGGCTCATTAAATCATCATCTCCTTACTCAATTAGTTCATGAAGTTTGTAAATGACTTTACAACTTTGAAAGACTTAAAATAAAAGATACTTCACAACCATGTGGTGGACAAAAAACACAGAAAGAGAAGTGTGAAAAAAAGTAATCTATTACAACAGGTGTGTCAAACTCAATTTCATCGCGGACCACATCAGCATTATGGTTGCACTCAAAGGGCCGGTTGTAACTTTAAGACTATATAAAAATACATATACAAATATATAATATAAAATGAATGATATTACATTATTGCCTCTGCATTGGATTATTATCTGATAGGGTAATAACTTCATAATTAACTACGTCTGAAAGCAGAAGTCTATGGCAAATAGTTGCAAGTCTCTTCAGTGAGAATGTCAAAAAATGATTTTAAAAGAAAAGCCAAATTCTGAAGGAAAAAAAAAAGTGAAATTTGGGGGAAACGTGACATTTTGAAAAAAAAGTAACATTTTCTAATTCTGAGAAAAAAAAGCAAATTTTGAAGAAATAAAATTCAAATTCTGAGAACAATGTCAAATTTCAGATGAATTGTGGGACATGTAGTTTATGGGCAACGTGCTCCTGTACAGCGGCATGTGACCTTATAATAAACTGATGACATGCTTTGCAAGCTCTTGTGGGCCACATCAAATTAAGTGGCGGGCCGGATTTGGCCCCCGGGTCTTGAGTTTGACACCCCTGTATTACAACAACCCAGCTTTGATTCCTATGAGAACATTTGAGAGTGTTTGATTAAAAAGTCAGGTTTTAAGGCTGTATTCATCGTAGTGATTTATACTCAAACAGGAGGTTAGAAGTGACTTGGAAAGGCCTTAAGTATTCAAACATGCTGGCATGCGTTTATTTCCATACAGTTGTCTCCAAACTCACCTTGATGTCTCTGTGCATTTTGCCTTTATTGTGTAGGTAGTATAAACCCTGTGAACACAAACACACAGCAGCTGGTGTTATTGACAGTGGCAGAATAAAGGAAACAGTCATGTGATCAAAATAACAACAGGGCTAGGTAAAACTAAATAGCTTTTCGTTATTGTCAAAATAGATATTTTTCCTCAGGAAAAACTGGTGGTTCAATAAAAAGCAGATGTTGGGAGATTGGCTCAACTCACAGTTGGCAGCGCTGACATTATCTGTGACACTTTGCAGTGTTTCCTCTGTCATAGTATGCAGCTGGGAAATAAATCCCGTTTTTTTTCCCCTTACAAATATCCTTTTAGTTTAATTTATGATTTGATTTGAGTGATTCCCCTTTCATTTTGAACATGTACAATACCATTTATCTTTTAAATTGTAAAAAAGTAATTTTCTAAAAAGCACAAGGAAGACACTTTTATAAACATGCAGCAAAGGCCAACTATTACTCAAGATAAATGCTAGTGCTAGCATGAAGCACTGCAGCAAACATTTCATCATTATTAATAGTATTGAAGTCTACGGTCTTATAATTTCACAAAAAGAGATATTTAAGCATTTCCAGGTCAGCCGATTAACGATTAGACCTAACCTGTGTGTATTCCCCCTCTCATATTAAAGTGTAGTGTATTTGTACCTGCAGGGTCTCCCGTGACATGTAGGCTATCTGTGACTCTGACAGAGGCCCGGTTACTGCAGGAGGCAAACAAGGGGGGAAAAAGACGGATGAGTTAACATCACAGTGTGAGAAAGGGTATCAAAACAGCACAGCTCAAATCAAAATGTGTGTGTTTGGTTGTTCTTACCATGATAGATATCCTGCAGGGAACCTCCTCCACAGTACTCCATACTGATCCATAACTTATCTCTCCTGGAGCACACAGAGAACACAGTGTAAGAACATCTTTCCCCAACACTTATCAGTCTTTTACTTTCTCACACACACCATATTTGACCCTCTTTGACAAATATATGCTACGACAACCGGCATTAACGTCATGAATATATATAATCTATTAATCAAATATCACAAATACATTCACACACACTTACCGGAGATAACTGCCAAAATAGGCTACGATGTTGGAGTGCTTACAGTCTTTCATCATTATAATCTCCTGCTGGACGACAGCAAAGTCCTCACCTGGAATGACACGTGTAGAAAAAAAACACACACATTATATTATACTGATAATCTGCTATCTTAATGCTTGACATGGTTATCATTATTCACGAAGCAACAGAAAAGTGGATAAGTGGGTTTGTTCATTGACGTGTCCCTCATTAGAGTGTGTGTGTGTGTGTGTGTGTGTGTGTGTGTGTGTGTGTGTGTGTGTGTGTGTGTGTGTGTGTGTGTGTGTGTGTGTGTGTGTGTGTGTGTGTGTGTGTGTGTGTGTGTGTGTGTGTGTCAGTGTAATAGGATGGAAAGCAGCAGAGAGGGTTTTAACATAATTTCCTTCATTGAGTTTCACAATTAAAGACCTTAATTATTTCGCAACAGTGTGAGGGAAACACTTTCTTTATTTTCTTTCTTAACGTAGGAATGGAAAATGGAAACCAAAGCAGCAGCTGAGTGAAAAACAGGTCTGATGAATGAAACGGAGCTTAAGGAAAAAGATGGTGAGAGAACTGCAGGGAGGAATTAAAGAAGATTTGAGGAAGACTAGGAAAAGGGGTAAGAGAAGATGGCAGCCAAAAGGGAGATAAAGGAATCTGAGGAAAGATGAGATAACTCACCCGGTTCCAGTTTGATGACTTTGATGGCGGCCAGCTCTCCTGTGTTTACATTTCGAGCCTAACGGACGGAAAGAGAGAAAGTGAGTCACTGAAATACAGAAACCAGCCCTTTATATGACTTTCGGGAAATCAGGCAACACGTTGATCCTGGCTACATGTTCGCCACATCATTTAACTAGCCATTTAAAACACTTTGGTCATAATGGAGACGTGCATGGGAAAGAACAGCAGGCGCTTTGAAACTGTGAAAAGCCCGCGTCACACTGTCCCGAAATTGACACCAGATGGAAACACGAATATGGAATTTTGAATTTCGCACGAAGATGGCCCCGAACTTGGTCAACAGCCAAGCAACAGCCGAAGCAAGTACGATGCCTACAGAAGGCCACACGATGGCGCCCGGACCACACCCAAAGGCAACATTTACATTACATTTAAGACATACGACTGCAACGAAAGTAACACAAACAATGTGATATCCTTTTCAGTTTCACAGAACACAAATGTGGTTATTTACATAATATGTTTACATGATTTTGTTGTGCAATAAATGCAATCTCGAGTTCATCGTACTATAATACGATGGCTACACGACAGCATTGCGAGGGCTTCACGTAGTCGTGTTGCCTTCCTAAGACAATCGGGCAGCTTCTTGTCTCCTTGTATTGTCTACGTGAGGTGAAAAATGCCCGATGGCACCGATGATCACACGAAGTGAAGACGAAGATGACACGATTTGACAAGATGCTCTCACGCTGGCCTTGCGAAGGGCAAAATGGACACACAAATTCAACACGTGAATAAACCTTCGCAAGGTCTTTTGGCAATTGTTTGGCATGCCAAAGATTTTGCCACGCCTCACGAAGTTGCTGCCGGAGCCTGAGAAACTCCACCAGCGGTTATACGATGGCTTAAGATGCCTCACGAATGGCCCGATGTTGTTACGATCAGAGTCGAATTTGAACATTTCCTTTATCGTGTGTCCATCTGGTGTCCATTTCAGGACAGTGTGACGCGGGCTTCTCAATTACCTTTAATTAATTTCTCTGACACTTGATTCCTCGTCCTTTATCATGTCAGCTAATGCCAATGAATAGAGGCCTTTTTTTATCAGCAATCTTCCTCATGTATTGAGGTTGTATCAGGGTTCAAATGTTTGCTCTGCTGCAAAATAGTGCGACCTGCGTAATATGTTCGTTATTCCTCAGAACATGAATTGTTCACTATGTGGTTTGCAGCAGCTGTTTAGCCATTTCAAAATAGCAGAAGTCATGAATAGCACGCTCACAGCTAATTTAAAAACACACACACATAACGTGGACTGACGTGTACAGTCAAGCGTTTCCTGTATTCCTGAAAAGCTGACATTTATCGAGAAAGCAGTGGTTTAGCAGGATACTGAGGCTGACTTTCTATAAATAGTGAGCTGTGTTTACATTTAGCAGCAGAGCTGGTGAGGCAGCAGAGGAATTCTATATGAAATATTCATGAATAAAACATGCTCTTTCAGAGGAGACATGAATTACTTGTCTCAGACCAAGAATGTGCCAGTATGACTGCGAGTGACATTGCAGAAGTATGAGAATGAGAGGCAGTGTTTGTGAGTGAGCGGGAGAAAGAGGCGCCTTTACTGAAGATAACTGATCAAAACAAGACTTCAAACAAGAAGTTAAAAACCGTGAACAGACTGTGAGCAACGTGTCATGCCTTAAACTAGGGCTGAACGATTAATCGGTTTTAAACCGAAATTGCGATTTTAAATGATGTGATTATCAAATTGCAAAGCCTACGATTAATTATTATTATTTTTATTTAATTTTATTGTGTGTCAGTCATTCACACCAATCAGAAGTGCTGTGCTCCACATGTACCAGCCATTGTTAACCAATCAGAAGTGGCCCATGATAGAAGGTGATAGACAGATTGATCCAATCACCTGCCAAGTCTTTTTGAAAGTGCCTGCCCTTTCCAAATGGCTTCCAATGGAGCTTTCCTAGATGGTGAAACAAACCATCTGAGTCAGATTAGTAATGCTCCATCACATGTTTCTATTACAGGGTGAATCTTAAACTGGAGCTTGACTTTAAAGCAACCCAATGGAGGTTTCATGTAAGTTTAGTTCTTTCACTCGTAGCTCGGGCTGCGGGTGCTAGAGACGGGAGCACGTTGATGCGACCTTCCTATCCGGAGATATGGCCGCATTTTACAATAAACTTCCGTTGGGTCGCTCAAAAACAAATATCGCAAATCCAATCGCAATATCTGTCAGAAAAATCGCAATTCGATTATTTCCCCAAATCGTGCAGCCCTACCTTAAACGCTTCTATCCTGAATGGAGACAACAACAGAGACAGACACACCCTCATCTACCCTGATTCGGGCTGGAGACTAAACAGCATATTTATGCAATATTAGAGAAAAACATGACATTTTCCTAATTGTTCTGGTCTGTTCACTTTATTGGGACGTTGTGACATAATGCAGGGTATACGTTCTGCTGTTAAAATGAAATTCATAAAGCCTCAAGCATTGGAGGCATTTCTGTTTCCCTTTTATCACATCAGGAACAAACACTTTCATGCCTGATGACGAGTTTTTTTATTAAGGCTGCACGATATGAGGAAAAGAAGTTGTGTGTATTGTGATTGTAATCATGTGTGGGATAAATAAATAGATACTTAAGTGTAATTTTCTAACGTCTGTCTTTCGGTTTACTGCCAAAATACATGATGTAGCTTATTGAATTACGGTAACTATTTGACTATTATTTTCACCAGTTTTATAGCATGCTCCAACTCAAAAAATCATGTTGTCAATAAAAACAATATATGTGTGTTTTTCTACACATCCTTAGAGTTATATTTAAAAAAATTAGGGCTGTGTCATCTTGATGTGGAGTGTTTGAATTTCAACTCAGTTGTTTGTACTAACTGCATTTACCTCCATAAAGACAAGACTATTAATAAAAAAACGTTTTCAGAAAAATACTGTTAAATTGAAAGTAGAAAGCAATATTGGCTGTTCTGGCATTATCAACGGCTCTAACCCATTATAGTGTCACAGTGTTCTGTGATAGAGGGATGCATAATGTGCAAACTGAACAGCTCAGTCAGCACGAGCAGTGATAGCCACCATGGCTCAGGGGGAAAGAAAATGGCACCAACAGAAACTCAAATTTCACCAGCAAGGCACATCAGCACTGCCCACACAAGAGGCCTGCAAAAACAGTAACACAATAGTGATGACAAGACTAAATCAAATGAAAAAACCCAAGGAGTACCACAGCAGAAAACGACAGCACTAAATAAATCAACCAGTGACATGAAAGACAACAATTAATTGTACTTCTGTCAATGAAGAACGCAAGGATTTGATCTAGAGCAGGGGTGTCCAAACCTTTTTCACCGAGGGCCACATACAGAAAGATATACGAAGGGCTGGGCCACTCACTAGAGGTATACTGCCTCATAAGTTCAGTTATAAGTTAGCAAGAACAATCAAATGTAGGTAGATGATGCTCGTGAGTGTTGGCAGCTCGTCCCTTCAAACAGAAGCCTCAGATTAATTATAATAAGGAGAAATATGAAGAGTGTATTTCAAGCTTGTTATGTAAATAAGTCATTGGGCTTTTCTCTTATCCACTCAGATATGTTAGAAAATGTTTCCAACTGTAATTGACTGAATGTATTTGAAAAGTTGTCTTATTAATAACACATGAAAACTACTGTGTAATATATGTTTACATTTATATTTAAGAAGTACAATATAAGACAAGCACAAGTTTCCTTTGTGGGCCATATTCCATTATACTTTTTGAATTAGCTGAGGGCCGATTCAAAATGGTCCGCGGCCGCAATTGGCCCCCGGGCCGTAGTTTGGACACCCCTGAGCTAGAGGAAGACCAAGAGAGAAGAAGAACAACAGACGACGACAACCCACACCAAACAAAGCTGAGGCAGGGAGGGAGGGGACATAAAGAGACGTAAACAGTGCAGGAGAAGACAGAAGCCGAGTGGAGAGCAGAGACAGTGTCTTCAGTCAGCAGACACACAACAGATGACGCATAGCGCTCACAGAACAACACAGCCTGACTTCACTGGACGAGGGACCGACTGCAGCATCGCTCTGATCACCGATAACTACAGTAGCAACTAAAATGAATCTATAGTATAAGATAAGACAATACGTCACTGACAACAACATAGACAGACAAAGATTAAAACAAACGGACATAAGAAAACCAGATATCGGCAGACATGACAAGGGGCCTATAGGCAGATCTGTGATCATCCAGGCTTTTTCTCAAACTTTCATGCAGACACAAACTCAACGTTTCCACCACAAAGTGTGATTTCTGCAATGCATATGACAATGAAGCCTTTGAATCTTTGAAAAAGTTAAGAAATAAGGACATTTTATTTTGCCTCCAAACTATTGCATTTCCACATGGCTTGATATGGCATGGCTTCTACTACACAGTAATGAAGAAACTAAGCTTATATCCATTCTTAACACTGCTATTAGGCCTTGTGTGTGTGTGTGTGTGTGTGTGTGTGTGTGTGTGTGTGTGTCATATATCCAGCATATGGACAGCTCAGTGGAGGCTTGGTGTGACATTTCACTCTCTCCTCTCTCTGACCATGAAAAACAAACAGCGTAAGCAAAAGGCAGCGCTCTGTGCTGATCACACTCAGATTGATCTGTAACCCTGCAACTAGAACAAACAGGAATTAATTTCATTTGATTCTATATTTGGTGCTTTTTAAATTGTGTTAAATCTGACAGACACTATTTACAGTTCATTCTGTGCGACAGTTGTCATGGGAGACTAACTCCTGGCAGTTGGCTTGTCTGGTAGACTGTTTTGCATAAGGTCAGAGGTCATTGAAGGGTTGTTTCAGGTGCCAGGTTCATGTTGAGTATTCACACTCACTCTCTGCCTAATTATAGTTAATGGGAACCAGCAAGGACTCCAGATTGAAAAGCATTTAATTTACCGATTTAATGACCATTTTGAAAATGACTAATACTGTGGTAATAAAATATATGATATACAGCTTGTGATACGGATGTAGTCATGACGATGCTGTGATCAATTCTTCCTAGCATATTAGAGTGGATGTATTAATTGGTAGATTATATGATTTTATTGAATCGGATACCCAAAAGAATATACGATTGTTAAGAGGAAAGTTATTTGGTTTCTCTGTGTGTTTGTCGTTGCTGTCCGTTCTGGAGATTTTAAAGAGTGTTTCTGTCACTGTCGTCTCCTGTCAAGATGTCAGACGTTATGTAACACAACTTGAAAAACTTGCCCGCTTAACTTTTCATTGTGTTTACATTGTATCTCATTCTCAATCAGTACTTTGACATTTCCAAGACCGTTAGTTGAAAAGACAATCTTGCCCACGGTTTTCCAACAATGGCCTTGGAGGAGGGGGTTCACACTCACATGCATATGACGGAACAGCCGGATTATTCTGCTCCAGTGAGTTTGGGCATTTAGGCCTGAGGCATTTATTACTGCAGGAGTTGTTAATTCACTTCCTCTGAAGATTTTTACCAGAGATTTGAGGTTGTGAAAAGGTTTTATATACTCAACCATTCTTCTTTGACCTTAAAGACTTCAGGCCAAGCAGCAGTTTTCTTTTACTTTATGTATTCTACTTCAACCTATTGACATTACCCACATTGACACATGCATTTCCAAATGTTTATACTACTATCATGTGAAGACCTCTGTACTCCTGTCTTTTTGTCTTGAGATAAAATAGGATATCTTCTGATGGTTAACAAACTTCTAAAAACGTTCAAAATCCATTGGAACATTTGAAAAACGACTGACACCAAGCTAAAGACAAAACAGCTTTTCTTAGTCTTTTTCTGCAACATTTTTTAAATAGGATTTCCCCACAAGGCTTTGAATTAAGCAACGTGAGACACACACAATGAGCACATTGACAAATTATCTCGCTCAAAGTAAAGTTCTTATTTAAGCTGTCGTCTCAGCACTCATAAGAACCAAGGGGTCAAAGATTGACGGCTATCGCTGTTACATTCTTTAAGTCAAAGCTAGATTCATGAACCACGTTGTGTCAAAGTTGTAAAGGCACCACTCTACTCTGCATCTTGTTTTCCCAGAGAGCGACACAGCCATTACCAGGGCATGGCCCCAGGAGGGGAACAGGTGAGGCAGTGAAGTGTGTTTAATTAGCACACCTGTCTTTCCACAAAATAACCAGTCGCTGAAGCAAAACACCATTAAATGCGTGCTCACAAACACAAGCTTTCTTCCATTCAGGAGCTTATATGTTAAGAACTGAAACCCTTCCTCCATAAACCACAATCTAATCTATGCTGAGTAGTCATTTGATCTAGTATTTAGTATAGAAATCCTTCTTTCTTAAAGTGATGGCTTCTGCCAATAGCAATATAACTGCAGTTGTTTCCAATACATGTCAACTGGGATCAAATGAAATCATTGATGTGGAGCTCCAATGTAAACTATATGGCACAACATCACAAAGCAGTTTCATTAAGTTTGAGAACTTGGCTTATCTTGAAATAACTTAATCTCAACCCTACTCTTTTAAATCCATCTGCCATCTGATTCAAGAACGTTTTGAAAGACGGTTGAGGTTGCTGTTCAAAACTAAGAAGAACAAGTGCTGTACAAAATGTTTGATTAAATGAATGTAACTGATTCTCCATCGGCACTGATGAAATCAGCATGTGGTGTCGGCCTGTGATTTCACATACCACACACTCCTGCTATACTGACACACCCCAACAGAGTGTGCATGAATCAATGCATGTGCAGTGAGTGTAAGACGTTTAAGGCCGCATAACGAATGTTCAGCGTCAACACTTTGATGTGCCCAGGAGAAATAGTCACATAAGAGCCGAGGTATAATATCGTGCTACAACTTTTATGCAGCTCGATGCTTGAAGAACTTCACAGTCCTCATTCCCCATGAATAATCTACAAAAGTTATAAAATAACTTAATCAAATGTAAGGGTAAACGCAGTTACATGCAGGTTCTACTTGAACAAGGAACCGTCAAAAACTACAATCGTAGACAATTTCTCAACCAACCAAGCAGGCCTCTCTCGACTCTCGAGAATAACCGAGGAACTGTAGAAGAAACAACTGAAAGAAAGGAGATGTGGTTGCAAAGCGAAACATAACAACACTTCTTGTATTGAAATATCTCAGCTACTGATAGGATGATGTTGACCAGAAACAAATACTTTTATTTCTTCTTTTGCAATGTATAGCAACACAAACAATATTGCATGTTTGTTTCCAATATTCTTCATCCATAATGCAGTTTAAGAAGAGTCAAAACCGAACACGCAATGACTCAATATTCCCGCCACCCTTCATAGCTCATGTTTCATTTCTAATCTGAGGCGAGCATTTGGTATAAAACAAACATTTAGTCCAATACAGGTCTAAGCCCCTCCAACTATCACATGAGTGCACAACCTCAAAATAGGATTTGACACTTGTGCTAGCATGATGCCAAGATTTTCAGCAGCAGATTTGTACCCTGGCAGAGATTTGAATACCAAAGGTGCTCAAAACAAGCCTCCAAGACGTATTCCCTTCCCGGTTAGTCAATGACCAGCTTTTAGTTTAAGGGACACATTACTCTCGCTGGTGTGCCCATCATTGCATGGTTAAGAGCTTAAGTGTTAAAAAAGGAATTAATTTCTTAGATTTAATGAATTACAGCTTGGGGGTTGACAGTAGCAGCTCTTCTAGAATAACAGTTTTTACAGATAAAACATAGCACTAGGGCTGCTCAATTAAAATCGTATTTTTATTTTATTTGTAATTTTTTTTGTTGGCCTGCAACGATTAGGAAAACAACTTAATCGAAATAAAAACAATTATTTTTTTGAATTGGTTTTTCAGTTGAATTATACTTACAGTTCAGGGTAATCAACTGTTAAAAACATACTATTCAACTTTTTTTTTTTTTCAATAAATGGATGTTTTCAAAGTAAATGGATAATCGTTTTTAATAATCGTGATATCAATTATTAACCCAAATAATCGAGATTATAATTTTTGCCATAATCGAGCAGCCCTACATAGCACTGTAAATAATATGTGCATCTGAAGGGGAAGTCCCACAGACGTCTTCACCCGACACCATTATTTATTTTGTGTTGACCCCGCCCCTGCAGAGTGTCATGCCATTCACTGTCTGCACTGCAAACAGTCTGCAAACCAACAGCTCATCCCTGCAGGCCCTTTGTTAATCATTCAGTATTTTATTAAGAAGCAAATACTAGCAGCATGATCTCTAAACTTTGATAATGGTTGAACTGGACGTTAATTAACTCGCTAAGCCCTGGACTGGCTTGGCCATTTGTTTGCATAGTAAAAATAAATGTAATGCTTTAAGCAGGCGATGGAAAGTCTGTTTTGAAAGTCTGTTCAGACGCGAACTGTCAAATAATACACTGTAGACTGTGAAGGCATCGGTAAGACATACAAGACTTTGTAAATGAAAGGAAAGTCAAATTAATTTCCAATAGGTTGGTCACATCTATAGTTTCACGACACACAGTAGAGTTCACAATATAAATAAAAGTTAAACATGTTATAAAAATAATGCTCAGGTAAATTCACTTTGTCTATATCACCGCAACCCTACTTTCACATTAACCACTCTATTTAGGGCCTTTAATAAGTCTTTACTGAATACCACTACTTACTGAAGGAAATGTAATTTCATTTTTTAAACCATAACACCGAAGACACCAAACAGCTACCTGTAAGTACAGCGGCTGAATGTCAAATGACTTCAGAGCTATCTTTCTTACTGGTACATCTGGTTTAGTCTCTTGCCCCTACACCGTGTCATTACCTGTAACCATGCTATGTAACTAACTTATCAATATGTCACAGCACCAGTTACATAGAGACAAATTCCTGCACGCA
>NW_027639501.1:30000-37465 GCF_949606895.1 Notothenia rossii | reverse complement strand
CACACACACACACACCACACACACACACACACACACACACACACACACACACACACACACACACACACACACACACACTCTCTCTCTCTCTCTCTCTCTCTCTCTCTCTCTCTCTCTCTCTCTCACACACACACAGATGTGCCAGCCCAGGATATTTTGTTGGTGATGTGTGAATGTTTAACGTAGCAATGAGGTAATACTGGACAGCCACACACACACACACACACACACACACACACACACACACACACACACACACACACACACACACACACACACACACACACACACACACACACACACACACACACACACACACACACACACACACACACACACACACACACACACACACACACACACACACACACACACACACACACACACACACACTGCAGCAGAGGACGATTTGATGATCTCATGAGGTCAGAGTTCAAACCCATGAACAGATTTTCTTTCGCCTAAAAAATGCTTACTTGAGTTTTTCCATTTGAAGCTGCTTTATACGTTTTAGTTTAACCCTTCCAGTGACTTTGTATAAAAACACATGACGTGATTTAATGCAGGACTTCATGTGTCTCTAGGGTCTAAACCTGGTCCTCTGACAGAATACTAGAATACTAACATGCTCTTAGAAACAGATAAAGAATAGCAATAATAACATAATACTTTTGAGACTTGAAGAATGATGCTAATACTTTGGTACTTTCACTTAAAGGTTTTCATGTCTCTTCTACATCAACATGTGTCCCCTCTTCTTCATGTCTCTTTACATCAACATGTGTCCCCTCTTCTTCATGTCTCTTCTACATCAACATGTGTCCCCTCTTCTTATCATGTCTCTTTACATCAACATGTGTCCCCTTTTCTCCATGTCTCTTCTACATCAACATGTGTCCCCTCTTCTTCATGTCTCTTCTACATCAACATGTGTCCCTCTTCTCCATGTCTCTTCTACATCAACATGTGTCCCCTCTTCTTCATGTCTCTCTACATCAACATGTGTCCCCTCTTCTCTATGTCTCTTCTACATCAACATGTGTCCCCTCTTCTTCATGTCTCTTCTACATCAACATGTGTCCCCTCTTCTTCATGTCTCTTCTACATCAACATGTGTCCCCTCTTCTTCATGTCTCTTCTTCATCAACATGTGTCCCCTCTTCTTCATGTCTCTTCTACATCAACATGTGTCCCCTCTTCTTCATGTCTCTTCTACATCAACATGTGGCCCCTCTTCTTCATGTCTCTTCTTCATCAACATGTGTCCCCTCTTCTTCATGTCTCTTCTACATCAACATGTGTCCCCTCTTCTCCATGTCTCTTCTACATCAACATGTGTCCCCTCTTCTTCATGTCTCTTCTACATCAACATGTGTCCCTCTTCTTCATGTCTCTTCTACATCAACATGTGTCCCCTCTTCTTCATGTCTCTTCTACATCAACATGTGTCCCCTCTTCTTCATGTCTCTTCTACATCAACATGTGTCCCCTCTTCTTCATGTCTCTTCTACGTCAACATGTGTCCCCTCTTCTTCATGTCTCTTCTACATCAACATGTGTCCCTTCTTCTTCATGTCTCTTCTACATCAACATGTGTCCCTTCTTCTTCATGTCTCTTCTACATCAACATGTGTCCCCTCTTCTTCAAGACTCTTCTACATCAACATGTGTCCCCTCTTCTTCATGTCTCTTCTACATCAACATGTGTCCCCTCTTCTTCATGTCTCTTCTACATCAACATGTGTCCCCTCTTCTTCATGTCTCTTCTACATCAACATGTGTCCCCTCTTCTTCATGTCTCTTCTACATCAACATGTGTCCCCTCTTCTTCATGTCTCTTCTACATCAACATGTGTCGCCTCTTCCTCATGTCTCTTCTACATCAACATGTGTCCCCTCTTCTCCATGTCTCTTCTACATCAACATGTGTCCCCTCTTCTTCATGTCTCTTCTACATCAACATGTGTCCCTCTTCTTCATGTCTCTTCTACATCAACATGTGTCCCCTCTTCTTCATGTCTCTTCTACATCAACATGTGTCCCCTCTTCCTCATGTCTCTTCTACATCAACATGTGTCCCCTCTTCTCCATGTCTCTTCTACATCAACATGTGTCCCCTCTTCTTCATGTCTCTTCTACATCAACATGTGTCCCCTCTTCTTCATGTCTCTTCTTCATCAACATGTGTCCCCTCTTCTCCATGTCTCTTCTACATCAACATGTGTCCCCTCTTCTTCATGTCTCTTCTACATCAACATGTGTCCCCTCTTCTTCATGTCTCTTCTACATCAACATGTGTCCCCTCTTCTTCATGTCTCTTCTACATCAACATGTGTCCCCTCTGTGGAAAGAGACTCTGAAAGTTTCAGGAACAAAGATTCTCTCTCTTTTTGATCCATTTCTATAAAAACCTGTCTGAAAATGAGCTGATCAGATTTTGGCCACTTAATGATGTCATCACGATGTTTTGTCTTGTGTAACCATTAGCCAATCAGCAACCAAGGTAACCCCGCCCCACCTTATCACCTGCATCTCCTCCTAGAGCAGGGGTTCTCAAAGTGGAGGGTCGCGAGATGATTACAAAATAAAAATGGAAAATTTAAAAAAAAAAAAAAAAAATGTTGTTATAATTTTTTTTTAAATTATTATCATTAATAATAATGTTTGCATAGACATTTTCAGGGGCGGACTAGTCATCTGTATAATTTCCCCGCAACGAGGCGAGTGCGGAAAACTGAAATTAATTCACTAGCACCCCCCCCCCCCGTCGACAGGGGGTCGCCAGTCTCTGGCACTTTTTATTTTGGGGGACCGGGGCGGAAAAGTTTGGGAACCCCTGTCCTAGAGCACCACTAGCTGCTTTCACACCAAGTACTTTGCCGTACTTAGTACCTCCCATGAAAAGAGCCGATCACGTTCTCACCGGAATAAGTCCCTGGGGGTGGATTAGGCAAATGAAGCCGCTGACTTCACTTCGTCTTCTTCTGCTTTGGGTTTAACTGGCAGGCCGCAAACCACTTCACGGCGTATACTGCCAAACGGAGTCCCCGGCCGGAAGTCCCCGGAGTTGGGGACTGGCCTTCCGAGTAAAATCTCCAGAACGCCGACACCTCCTCATCTCCACCGCTCTTCACAAAACCTTTCGGAGTTTTACGGGGCGTGGTTTGCAATTCGCCCAGCCAATCGAAATTGGTACTTTTTTCTCCCAGGAAAGTCCCTGCTCTCTAGCAGGGACTAAAAATGGGGGTAAAAGTTCTCGGAACTAAGTTCTCTTTTTGGTGTGAATGCAAAATTCCAGGAACTATCGGAACTAAACGGGAAAGTGTGCGCGCTTAATGTGCTCTTTGTAACCAAATGTCTCTCAGAGGGGCGTGGGGAGGGGCTCCTTATTTTCATCTAAAGTAACAGACAGAGAATCAGCACTTTGGAAACAGGGCTGAAACAGAGGGGATTATGGGTAATGCTGCGATGATCTGTTTGGTGTTTCAGCCAATCAGAGACAGGCTCTGGATATATCTGAGAGCTGTGATATACTGATGAAGAAGAGGATCATAGGGGACCTTTAAATAAAGAATCTTCCAAAACTGGTTCGTAGGCACCTGAACCCTAAATACTTTATCTTGTGGTAAATGTATATGAGGATGTGTGTATCTACATATCACACCTCAACATGAGCAGAACATGTCCTTTATAGAACTTATAGTGTTGTAACTGCTGTGTGCTAACATGTTAGCATGAACACTGATAAACAGCCTCATGTTGTGTTTCTTTGATGCACGTCTTCTCTGTGATTACATCCTGTCTTTATTTAATCTCTCTGTTTATTCTGAACGATCCTTTGGTCCATTTCTGTTTTCTCTCTTATGCCCCAGTTACCTCCAAAGACCTCTGACAAACTGTGTGTGTGTGTGTGTGTGTGTGTGTGTGTGTGTGGTGTGTGTGTTTGTGTGTGTGTGTGTGTGTGTGTGTGTGAGAGACATTTACAGAACGGTTTGAACAAGAACAGAGAAGTCTTAGTCATAGAAACCCATCTGAACTCGTTAGTGTACTTGGATGTTTTATAATAAAACCAAACTTTTAGAGTACTTTCACTTTTGAATACTTAAAGTACAATTTGCTGAAAATAGTTGTACCTTAAGCTTTGTTTCATGTTCACATGTTGGACCCTTTTGGTAAAAAGTAGTTCTCTGAGACAGAACAGCCATCTCAGCAGAGACAGATGGAGATGATTTACCATCTGGAGGTCACTTTAATATCAACACAAATAATGTTATTGGTTTATTGAAAACTGACTTTCCTGTTGTGCCGATTCTGAGAGAGAGCCCGAAACCGATAAACTTTGAAACAGGCTCCCAAAGTGGCTAGGTCTGGAGACGAAACGCCCTATACGATCATTTCCTGAATCGATGACGCCATAGCCCCGCCTCTCCCCACCTCTCCTGCTCACCCCGCGTCATTGCTGATGCGTTTCGCTAACAACAAACACAACAATGGCGGATCACAGGGTTGTGTCTGTGCTCCAGACGCTGCTACAGATTTTAGTGCAAAATCTAGTTTTCACAAATGCCTCCCTTCTTGCACGAACATCCGCCATCTTCTAGCTTGTTTGTTTGTTTGTTTGTGCCTTATGCCCACGGTCGGGGGGTCTTATTCGCTGCTTTTGGTGTATTCTGTGGCGGAAGTACAGCGCCACTTACAGGCCCAGCATTTACTACAGCATTTCGTTTGGACGGACACATTTCTTGAGCCGATTCCGTGAGGACGTAAGACTTTTTTTAAATGGACTTCGGTTCGAAATCGGTTTCGTCTCCGTGTGGACGGGCCTTAATTTACAGCAGTTACACAACCTTCAAAACGGTCCAGAGATTAGAGCAACCAATACGGTACTTTCCCTCTATGTTAGGTCCCGCCCCTTTTTTAAGGTGAACATACTCGCTGTCATGTGACTGGTTGTAAATATAGATTCTGAGGTTTTTGCCACATTACATCAACAAATTAAGAAAACAGTGCATTTCTTAATCTACCAGGAGCCAAATTACAAAAATCTGCCTTATGGTTTGTGTTGTTGTTTGATGTTCAGCAGCTTTTAGGGATAATAAAAACTATTTTTAGTTTTCACCGGAAAGTGTCCTTCTATCGGACAGGAAGCGACGCATAAGCATACGCTGCCTTATCATCTATTTCACTCTAAACGTGAGCATAGTTCGCCAACTGTACATCATGATGTGTTGAAGAAGACTTCAAACCGTGGACTTGGGACCATCAACGAATCAGGGAAATGTTTACTGACGTAGTTAATGACGAGAGAAGTAGGAACATTTTCTCATAGACTTCTATACAATCTTTGGCCCCCTGCTGGATATCAGAGAGAATGCAGGTTAAAGGCACTTCGGCTTCACTTTTTAGAGCGGGAGGTTGCAGAATAAACCCGGCATTTCTTGAATCATATCACAACATGTGTAATATATCATATCTGCAGTTTTATAGCACCTTTATTTGTATGTTTACGACTTCACATCCAATGGAGACGAGAACCTGCAGGTTTCCTTCCTGTCGCACAGACTTCTGGGTATTATCACCTAATTAACCCTCGCATCCTGAACAGGAAGTAAGGAAGTGGCTGGTGAGAGAGGGGCGGGGTTTCCCACAATGCATCTGTGCAGCGGCAGCCGGAGAGTACACAGCAGAGTGTTGTGAAACCGACAGAGAGTGTTTCCAGGCCGGCAGTAAACATGATGGATGTGTGTTAGTGTTGGCCTCTGTGTGTGTGTGTGTGTGTGTGTGTGTGTGTGTGTGTGTGTGTGTGTGTGTGTGTGTGTGTGTGTGTGTGTGTGTGTGTGTGTGTGTGTGTGTGTGTGTGTGTGTGTGTGTGTGTGTGTGTGTGTGTGTGTGTGTGTGTGTGTGTGTGTGTGTGTGTGTGTGTGTGTGTGTGTGTGTGTGTGTGTGTGTGTGTGTGTGGGGGGGGGGGGGGTGTGTGTGTGTGTGCATTCAAAGGGTAAAGGATGGCAGATAATGCAAAGTCTTCCTCTTTCTAACAGATATTTCTTCATCTGGTTTCGGCCCAACTTTAGTCGCTCCTAACAAACAGAGTGGATTTAATCTGCAGGTTCAGAATGAGACCAAACGCCAACATGTTGCAACAGACGAGGAATGACTTCCAATGGTCTCCAGCTGTGTGCGTCACTCTTTAGTGTCCCCTGGTCTCCAGCTGTGTGCGTCACTCTTTAGTGTCCCCTGGTCTCCCAGCTGTGTGCGTCACTCTTTAGTGTCCCCTGGTCTCCAGCTGTGTGCGTCACTCTTTAGTGTCCCCTGGTCTCCAGCTGTGTGCGTCACTCTTTAGTGTCCCCTGGTCTCCAGCTGTGTGCGTCACTCTTTAGTGTCCCCTGGTCTCCAGCTGTGTGCGTCACTCTTTAGTGTCCCCTGGTCTCCCAGCTGTGTGCATCACTCTTTAGTGTCCCCTGGTCTCCAGCTGTGTGCGTCACTCTTTAGTGTCCCCTGGTCTCCCAGCTGTGTGCGTCACTCTTTAGTGTCCCCTGGTCTCCAGCTGTGTGCATCACTCTTTAGTGTCCCCTGGTCTCCAGCTGTGTGCATCACTCTTTAGTGTCCCCTGGTCTCCAGCTGTGTGCTTCACTCTTTAGTTTCCCCTGGTCTCCAGCTGTGTGCATCACTCTTTAGTGTCCCCTGGTCTCCAGCTGTCTGCTTCACTCTTTAGTGTCCCCTGGTCTCCAGCTGTGTGCGTCACACTTTCGTGTCTCCTGGTCTCCAGCTGTCTGCGTCACTCTTTAGTGGCCCCTGGTCTCCAGCTGTCTGCGTCACTCTTTAGTGGCCCCTGGTCTCCAGCTGTGTGCATCACTCTTTAGTGTCCCCTGGTCTCCAGCTGTCTGCGTCACTCTTTAGTGGCCCCTGGTCTCCAGCTGTGTGCGTCACTCTTTAGTGTCCCCTGGTCTCCAGCTGTCTGCGTCACTCTTTAGTGTCCCCTGGTCTCCAGCTGTGTGCGTCACTCTTTAGTGTCCCCTGGTCTCCCAGCTGTGTGCGTCACTCTTTAGTGTCCCCTGGTCTCCAGCTGTGTGCATCACTCTTTAGTGTCCCCTGGTCTCCAGCTGTGTGCATCACTCTTTAGTGTCCCCTGGTCTCCAGCTGTGTGCTTCACTCTTTAGTTTCCCCTGGTCTCCAGCTGTGTGCATCACTCTTTAGTGTCCCCTGGTCTCCAGCTGTCTGCTTCACTCTTTAGTGTCCCCTGGTCTCCAGCTGTGTGCGTCACACTTTCGTGTCTCCTGGTCTCCAGCTGTCTGCGTCACTCTTTAGTGTCCCCTGGTCTCCAGCTGTCTGCGTCACTCTTTAGTGGCCCCTGGTCTCCAGCTGTGTGCATCACTCTTTAGTGTCCCCTGGTCTCCAGCTGTCTGCGTCACTCTTTAGTGGCCCCTGGTCTCCAGCTGTGTGCGTCACTCTTTAGTGTCCCCTGGTC
>NW_027639501.1:20000-25000 GCF_949606895.1 Notothenia rossii | reverse complement strand
GGCCCCTTTAACAGGAACCTCATCAAACACAACTGAAGGTCAAGAGACGTCTTTGTCCTGAAGTCAGGATAGAAATGAGAGAGAAACTGAAATGAGGAGTTTGGGAAGTCTGACCGCAGCGCTGCTTATTCTGACCGGCATTCGAAGAGGAGGAAGAGGATGATGAGGAAGAGGATGATGAGGAAGAGGAGGAGGAGGTAGAGGATGCTGGTCCGCATGTACCTGGTTTATTAAACCTGGAAACGTCTCTGCTGCTTTCAAACTGGCTGCAAACGCTTGAGCAGGGGTGTGTATTGTGTGTGTGTGTGTGTGTGTGTGTGTGTGTGTGTGTGTGTGTGTGTGTGTGTGTGTGTGTGTGTGTGTGTGTGTGTGTGTGTGTGTGTGTGTGTGTGTGTGTGTGTGGGGGTGGGGGTGGGGGTGGGTGGGTGTGGCGGTGTGTGTGAAATTGGGATTGTCTGCGCAGCTAAATGTGTGTTTTGTGTTCTGTTGTCTAAGTCTTGTTTGCACTTTCTTTTTTAGATTTTTTCTTAGATATTTTTCTTATTGTATTCCACATTGTTACTTGTTTTGTTTTTATATTTTACTGACAGCTTTCTGAAATTGTACTTACATTGTTTGGGATCCTTTAGTAAATGTTTGTATTCAGAAATTTGAGTAACATTCTTCTCATATTTTACTAAATATTTCTCATATCTTATTTAAATTGTTCTGGAATTCTTCTCATATTTTACTCGAATCTTGCTCTAATTGTACATAATTTTGTATCATATTCTATTTAATTTGTTTTCATATTTTCTCAAATATTATATAAAAGCATAATTTTCTTACAAATCTTCAAGGTTTGCTTTAACTCTGTTCTCCATGTTTTCTGCTCCTCTGTGGATGTGATGCACGATGCATGAAGCTCCGCCTCTCGACTCTGCACTCTCATACCTTCTCTAACGTGTGTGTGTGTGTGTGTGTGTGTGTGTGTGTGTGTGTGTGTGTGTGTGTGTGTGTGTGTGTGTGTGTGTGTGTGTGTGTGTGTGTGTGTGTGTGTGTGTGTGTGTGTGTGTGTGTGTGTGTGCAGCCCACAGTGTGATCTCGGAGGAGCGGGGGCAGTGTCACCGGGTGCTGGGGGGGGGTCCGGCCTCCTGCTCGCTGCCCATCCTGAGGAACATCAGCAGGCAGATCTGCTGCTGCAGCCGCGTGGGGAAAGCCTGGGGGCCGAACTGCCAGAGGTGCCCCTACTTCGGATCAGGT
The DNA here is from genome assembly GCF_949606895.1 of Notothenia rossii. Taxonomy (NCBI): domain Eukaryota; kingdom Metazoa; phylum Chordata; class Actinopteri; order Perciformes; family Nototheniidae; genus Notothenia; species Notothenia rossii. Next base: position 23,758 of record NW_027639501.1, on the reverse strand, counting down.
GCAAACTCATATTATGGTTTATTAACTTTTCAAATCATTTATAATGAGGTACAACAACAACAACAACAACAACATCAACCACATTTTTTTTGCAATTGTTTCCTGAATTCATGTTTTAGTATTTTATTTTGAATATTCTGCACATTTTTTAAGGGTTATTTACCAGGGCGTTTTTTGAAAATGTCTTTGGATGGATGATGAATGATGGATGGATGGATGGATGTTGGATGGATGATGGATGGATGGTTGGATGTTGGATGATGGATGGATGGATGGATGGATGTTGGATGGATGGATGATGAATGATGGATGGATGGATGGATGGATGATGGATGGATGGATGATGAATGATGGATGGATGGATGGATGTTGGATGGATGATGGATGATGGATGGATGGTTGGATGTTGGATGATGGATGGATGGATGGATGTTGGATGGATGATGGATGGATGGTTGGATGTTGGATGATGGATGGATGATGGATGGATGGATGTTGGATGGATGATGGATGGATGGATGTTGGATGGATGATGGATGGTTGGATGTTGGATGATGGATGGATGTTGGATGGATGATGGATGGATGGATGGATGGATGGATGATGGATGGATGGTTGGATGTTGGATGATGGATGGATGTTTGATGGATGGATGGATGGTTGGATGTTGGATGATGGATGAATGTTGGATGGATGATGGATGGATGATGGATGGATGGATGTTGGATGGATGATGGATGGATGGTTGGATGTTGGATGATGGATGGATGATGGATGGATGGATGTTGGATGGATGATGGATGGATGGATGATGAATGTTGGATGGATGGATGGTTGAATGGATGGATGGATGATGGATGGATGATGGATGTTGGATGATGGATGGATGATGGATGGATGGATGATGGATGGATGATGGATGGATGATAGATGATGATAGATGATGATAGATGGATAGATAGATGATGGATGATAGATGATGGATGGATGGATGGTTGGATGATGGATGGATGGATGGTTGGATGATGGATGGATGGATGGATGATGGATGGATGGATGATGGATGGTTGGATGATGGATGATGGATGGATGGATGGATGGATGATGGATAGATAGATGATGGATGGATGGATGATGGATGGATGGATGGTTGGATGGATGGATGATGGATGGATGGATGATGGATGGTTGGATGGATGATGGATGGATGATGGATGGATGGTTGGATGATGGATGGTTGGATAATGGATGGATGATGGATGGATGGTTGGATGATGGATGGATGGATGGATGGATGTAAGGATGGTTGGATGATGATGGATGGATGATGGATGGATGATGGATGGATGGTTGGATGATGGATGGTTGGATGATGGATGGATGATGGATGGATGGTTGGATGATGGATGGATGGATGGATGATGGATGGTTGGATGATGGATGGATGATGGATGGATGGATGGATGGATGGTTGGATGATGGATGGATGGATGGATGGTTGGATGATGGATGGATGGTTGGATGATGGATGGATGATTGGATGGATGTAAGGATGGTTGGACGGATGATGGATGGATGATGGATGGATGTAAGGATGGTTGGATGGATGATGGATGTATGATGGATGGATGATGGATGGATAGATGATGGATGGATGGTTGGATGATGGATGGATGATGGATGGATGGTTGGATGATGGATGGATGGATGGATGGTTGGATGATGGATGGATGGATGGATGATGGATGGATGGATGGATGTTGGATGGATGATGGATGATGGATGGATGATGGATGGATGGATGTTGGATGGATGATAGATGGATGGATGATGAATGTTGGATGGATGGATGGTTGAATGGATGGATGGATGATGGATGGATGATGGATGTTGGATGATGGATGGATGTTGGATGGATGATGGATGGATGGATGATGGATGGATGGATGATAGATGATGATAGATGATGATAGATGGATAGATAGATGATGGATGATAGATGATGGATGATAGATGATGGATGGATGGATGATGGATGGATGGATGGTTGGATGATGGATGGATGGATGGATGATGGATGGATGGATGATGGATGGTTGGATGGATGATGGATGGATGGATGGATGGATGGATGGTTGGATGATGGATGGATGGTTGGATGATGGATGGATGGATGGATGGATGTAAGGATGGATGGTTGGATGATGGTTGGATGATGGATGGATGGTTGGATGATGGTTGGACGGATGATGGATGGATGTAAGGATGGTTGGATGATGATGGATGGATGGATGGATGTAAGGATGGTTGGATGGATGATGGATGGATGATGGATGGATGATGGATGGATGGATGGATGGATGATGGATGGATGGTTGGATGGATGGATGACGGATGGATGGATGGTTGGATGGATGGATGATGGATGGATGGATGGATGGATGGATGATGGATGGATGGATGGATGGATTGATGGATGATGGATGGATGGATGGATGGTAGATGGATGGATGATGGATGGATGGATGGATGGTTGGATGATGGATGGATGGTTGGATGGATGGATGACGGATGGATGGATGGATGGTTGGATGGATGATGGATGGATGGATAGATGGATGATGGATGGATGGATGGATGATGGATGGATGGATGGTAGATGGATGGATGATGGATGGATGGATGGATGGATGGATGGATGATGGATGGATGGATGGATGGATGGTTGGATGGATGGATGATGGATGGATGGATGGATGATGGATGGATGATGGATGGATGATGGATGGATGGATGATGGATGGATGGTTGGATGATGGATGGATGATGGATGGATGGTTGGATGATGGATGGATGGATGGATGGTTGGATGATGGATGGATGGATGGATGATGGATGGATGGATGGATGTTGGATGGATGATGGATGATGGATGGATGGTTGGACGTTGGATGATGGATGGATGATGGATGGATGGATGTTGGATGGATGATGGATGGATGGATGATGAATGTTGGATGGATGGATGGTTGAATGGATGGATGGATGATGGATGGATGATGGATGTTGGATGATGGATGGATGTTGGATGGATGATGGATGGATGGATGATGGATGGATGGATGGATGGATGATAGATGATGATAGATGATGATAGATGGATAGATAGATGATGGATGATAGATGATGGATGATAGATGATGGATGGATGGATGATGGATGGATGGATGGTTGGATGATGGATGGATGGATGGATGATGGATGGATGGATGATGGATGGTTGGATGGATGATGGATGGTTGGATGATGGATGGATGGTTGGATGATGGATGGATGGATGGATGGATGGATGTAAGGATGGATGGTTGGATGATGGTTGGATGATGGATGGATGGTTGGATGATGGTTGGACGGATGATGGATGGATGATGGATGGATGTAAGGATGGTTGGATGATGATGGATGGATGGATGGATGTAAGGATGGTTGGATGGATGATGGATGGATGATGGATGGATGATGGATGGATGGATGGATGATGGATGGATGGTTGGATGGATGGATGACGGATGGATGGATGGTTGGATGATGGATGGATGGATGGATGGATGATGGATGGATGGATGGATGGTAGATGGATGGATGATGGATGGATGGATGGATGGTTGGATGATGGATGGATGGATTGATGGATGATGGATGGATGGATGGATGGTAGATGGATGGATGATGGATGGATGGATGGATGGTTCGATGAT
>NW_027639501.1:12500-15000 GCF_949606895.1 Notothenia rossii | reverse complement strand
CAACAACAACAACAACAACAACAACAACAACAACAACAACAGCTTCAGTTCCCTAATAATGACATACATACAACAAGACAGGAAACATGAAATATAATAAAGAAAAGCAGAATATAAAGTAAAGAATAATGTGTGTGTGTGTGTGTGTGTGTGTGTGTGTGTGTGTGTGTGTGTGTGTGTGTGTGTGTGTGTGTGTGTGTGTGTGTGTGTGTGTGTGTGTGTGCAGCAGTGCGAGGTGTGTGTGAGAGCAGACCCGGTGTGTGTGGGCGTGGCCGCTGCGTGGATCAGCCAGGTGGGAAACACACCTGTGTGTGTGACCAGGGGCACCAGATCAACTCTCAGCGCACGTCCTGCCAAGGTCAGACATCTTTAATGACACTCATTTATTATATAAGAAAGATTGGTTTGATATAAAATGGATATAAAAGAAAAAAAAAGATTATATGTTTACCAATTTTGTTGTGCTGTAAACTCATATCTTTTTAAATGTCGTACAGTTACCTTCTGACTGTTATATTTAATTGTGTTTTTAAAAATGTTGGCTGACATTTTTCTAATATTTTCCAAAAACGTTTTGCAATATTTTTTTTAAAGATTTCAACAAAATGTTTATGGGAAATTGTTCTAACGTTTTTGAAGGATTTCTGACAAGTTGTTATTGTATGTGTGTGTGTGCAGATGTGAATGAGTGTGTGCAGTCTCCAGCTGTGTGTGCAGCGGGACAGTGTGTGAACTCCGTGGGGAGCTACAGGTGTGTGTGTCCGTCAGGGTACAGGAGCACCAGCCAGCAGACCAGCTGTCAAGGTGATGTTCACTACTGTTTCATCTTCTTCCACTTCCTGTCTCTTCTTCCACTTCCTGTCTCTTCTTCCACTTCCTGTTTCTTCTACTTCTTCTTCTTCGGCCCAATCCCAAACCGCCCCCTACACCCTACCCCTACACACTCCCCCTCCGTTTGCGCGTTCAAGCGGAGGGTCCGCCATATTGAGGGCTGTTCCAAACCAACGAGTGTGGAGCGGTGTGGAGGGGGAGTGGGCTATCAAGCCCTCAAACAGTGAGTGTGCAGCGGTGCTGACTTGAGACCGGTCTCTACCTGACCGGAGTCACGCTGTGTGTGTCCGTCAGGAAACAAGCTGTTAACAAGTAGTTCCAGCAAACATCCACTGATAAACTGCGATGTTAACAACCTCATGATAACCTCATATGTTTTAACTTAGGATCATACCTGGGTTTAGTCTAGAAAAAGGTAAATGTGTGCATTTTATTATAAAGTTGGTTATATTTACAAATTGTTGCAAAAACTAAGAAGCTTATAAACATCAGGTTTACAACTAAAAGAGCTTTACAAAAAAGTAACATAATTTAGGATGTTTGGAGTTTTATTTGAGTTATTAATTTAAACTTTTTGTCAAAGAGAAGCTGATTTGAAACCGTTGTTACATACAGTTACGGCATTTCCTGTTTCTGCCGGAGAGAGGGGAGGCCGTCCCAAAGCTTGCTGCTGTATTTACTCCCTCCATCTGACAGGAGGGAGCCTCGTTGAGCTGAGTGTCACTCCAGGGAGTTCACTCCGTTACGGAGGGGGAGTGTGTAGGGGGAGTGTGTAGGGGGAGTGGGTAGGGTGAGTGTGTAGGGGGAGTGGGTAGGGAGAGTGTGTAGGGGGAGTGTGTAGGGGGAGTGTGTAGGGGGAGTGGGTAGGGGGAGTGTGTAGGGGGAGTGGGTAGGGGGAGTGTGTAGGGGGATTGGGTAGGGGGCGTGTGTACGGGGAGTGTGTAGGGGGAGTGGGTAGGGTGAGTGTGTAGGGGGAGTGGGTAGGGAGAGTGTGTAGGGGGAGTGTGTAGGGGGAGTGGGTAGGGGGAGTGTGTAGGGGGATTGGGTAGGGGGCGTGTGTACGGGGAGTGTGTAGGGGGAGTGGGTAGGGGGAGTGTGTACGGGGAGTGTGTACGGGGAGTGTGTAGGGGGAGTGTGTAGGGGGAGTGTGTAGGGGGAGTGGGTAGGGGGAGTGTGTAGGGGGATTGGGTAGGGGGCGTGTGTACGGGGAGTGTGTAGGGGGAGTGTGTAGGAGGAGTGTGTACGGGGAGTGTGTAGGGGGAGTGGGTAGGGGGAGTGTGTAGGGGGAGTGGGTAGGGGGAGTGGGTAGGGGGCGTGTGTACGGGGAGTGTGTAGGGGGAATGTGTACGGGGAGTGTGTAGGGGGAGTGTGTAGGAGGAGTGTGTACGGGGAGTGTGTAGGGGGAGTGTGTAGGGGGAGTGTGTAGGGGGAGTGGGTAGGGGGCGTGTGTACGGGGAGTGTGTAGGGGGAGTGTGTACGGGGAGTGTGTAGGGGGAGTGTGTAGGGGGAGTGGGTAGGGAGAGTGGGTAGGGGGAGTGTGTAGGGGGAGTGGGTAGAGAGAGTGTGTAGGGGGAGTGGGTAGGGAGAGTGGGTAGGTTGTAGGGCGTGGTTTGGGATTGGGCCTTCTTCTCCTCTTTAACCTCCTCTCTCTCCTCAGACGTGGACGAGT
>NW_027639502.1:100000-126990 GCF_949606895.1 Notothenia rossii | reverse complement strand
GTCACCTTTAAGGGGGGGTGGATTTTGCGGTGCTTTACCGTCCGAACACAAGCATCAATATTCGTCCTCCTTCACAGCAGCAGCAGCAGCAGCAGCAGCAGCAGCAGCAGCACCTGCCCTGCTGGAGGTTCACACTTTAACTTATTTGTATTCGTTTTTTTTTGTTCCCCTCCTCTGCCTTACACATCCTCCCACGCTCGAGCACTCCTCACTCGGACTAAACCCCTCCATGCACACCGCCAGAACCAGAACCTCACGCCCCTGGTGACCTTAAAGGTGTTTGTCTTTGTTTGTTTTTGTACTCCACATAGACAGGCAGGTGTTCAGCACCACGGACAGAGCGGGCCCGCTGCTGCTGCTGCTGGAAGGTGGAACACTTTGTGTCTTTTTATTTTCTCTTTTCTCCCTGCTCCTGCACACACCTTTTGTTACCCTCCTCTGCCTTACACATCCTCCCACGCTCGAGCACTCCTCACTCGGACTAAACCCAGATGTTCACACCCTACAGAACTTCATGCCCCTGGTTACCCTAAAGGGGTGGATTTTGCGGTGCTTTACCGTCCGCACATCGGCATACATATTCGGCCTTATTCATGACACTACCACCCCTTCTTTGGAGGATATTGCAGGATATAATTTAACATGGAACCTCTCCTGGAAATGCACAGAGTATGTCCATTTCCAGGAGAGGTTACATGTTAAATTATATCCTGCAAAATGACAGGCACTGTATTTGCCCCTGGGAACCTTCAAGGTTATACTAATGTTTTTTTTTTATTTTTTATTTAATTATCACACCAATTTTACAAAAACAGTATACAAAATAAACATAATAACAACATGATTAACAGGGGCCTTGGGGCCATATTAGCCGTCTAACTTGTACAGTGCACCGGGGAAAAAAGGTTGAGTCCACGGCCCCTTTCCCCTCATCAGGAGTACCAATCGGTCCTGAAGAAGAGGTATCGCTGCTCTCCGCCCCTGAATCCTCTTCGGAGGTAGCTGACGGTGGTAGACCTCCTTCTGATGATGATGCTGCTGCAGCTGCTGCCGCCGCCCTGAACATGGAGCGGATCTTCAATGCCTCCTTTATTCCAGGCGTATTCGCGTAGAACCGGTCTGCAGTGCTTACGTCGTGGCACATAAACCTAGCCAGAATCGACCTGCTTTCTGGATCTTGGTGATGCTTGATATTGTCAGCCAGGGCAGTGCGCAAGATGGTGAAGGTGACGGCTGTTTCTAGCCCAGCATCAGCCCAAGCCCTCTTCAAGTGAGCGTTCAGGTTCTTGGAAGCCTGCTTCCCCGATGTGAAAAGGAAGAATTCATTCTGAGGACCCGACAAGCCCTCTTTTATCCCCATCCACCGCATGACCCAGCTAAACTCCTTTATTGTAAGCACCAGCTGTGCTTCACCAAATGTCTTGGCAGTCTTGTGATCCTGCACGTGGATGATGTAGCCCTCAGCAGTGCCCCTTCTGTCCGCCTCAAAGACCTCCGTGTTGGTCATGTTTGCATACACACCCGGACGGTGGCCATACAGGAGGCTCCAATGGAGGGTTAGATAGCCATATAGCAGGTACTGGGTGATTGTGGTCGGATTGCTAGCCATCAGGTCAAGGAGATCAGGGATGCGCTTCTCAGCGGCCGCCATGGCGGCGAGAAGCTCCGCCTGGCTCGGCAGACGATCCAGCTTGTCCCTCTTCACCTTAAACTGGTGGAGAGTGACAGACTTTTTCAAATCGTTAATGTTGGCTTTCACCTCTCTGATGATGTGGGTCATATCAGACTGGGTGAGCCTGCACCCCCGGAGCTTTGATGCAGACAAGTACCTCAGGAAATGGTTCACAGTCTTCAGGAACAACAGCGATGTTGTGACTGTCCGGCCCGACTCTGAAATATACTTGCTCCAGCCACGGACCCTCTTTGTGTCTTTTAGAAACAGCCAGTCTGACAGCCGGTCAAAACCATGGGCCATGAATACTATGAAGTTCTTTATCCGGCTGACATTGGACATACAATTCTCTTTCCGTTTTACTGTCGGTGCAAGACCCTCACAATGACCTCTGTATGTCTGAATGTACGTCTCCATGCTTTTAGGCAACGTGATTTCACGCATGGTATTCCGCAGTCCCTTCCCAGTGCACCATTGATTTTGGGAAGAGGGCCAGTCCTTAGCCAGATTAGCTTTCAGCTTATTGGAGACAGACGCACGGGTCTTCTGGCATACAGGGGTCTCACTACAGGAGGCTTCTACAGACCGCATGACAGTCTGCATCGGGGTCTTGCTTCCGGAGGCTTCTGGGGACCGCATCACAGACTTGAGAGGGATCTCACTCGCAGAGGCTTCTATGGACCGCATGACAGTCTTCACTGGGGTCTCACTACCGGAGGCTTCTGGGGACCACATGACAGTCTTCACTGGGGTCTTGCTTCCGGAGGCTTCTGGGGACCGCATCACAGACTTGAGAGGGGTCTCTCTACCGGAGGCTTTGTTGGACCGCATGACAGTCTTCACCGGGGTCTTGCTTCCGGAGGCTTCTGGGGACCGCATGACAGTGTTCACCGGGGTCTCACTACCGGAGGCTTTGTCGGACCGCATGACAGTCTTCACCGGGGTCTTGCTTCCGGAGGCTTCTGGGGACCGCATCACAGACTTGAGGGGGGTCTCACTCGCAGAGGCTTCTATGGACCGCATGACAGTCTTCACCGGGGTCTTGAGAGGGGTATTGCTGCCGGAGGCTACTGAGTTCATGTCGGGGGTACTTGGGATTGCTACGCCCTTAAATCGTATACATTCTTCGTCTTCCTCAAGCAGAGCAGCAGTGGCATTCTGCTTCCTGGGTTTTAGACCCTGTTTTAGCCTGGAGCGCAGGGTCTTCACCTCATCAATGAGGGCATCCTTCTGAGCCCTCAATGCCACATTGTCCAGCCTCACCTGCATGCAGTCCTCTTCGTCACACTCGGTATGTGGGGAGAAGGGTGGAGGGTGCACCGGGTATTCCTCCTCATTGTCTATATCCAATGATGTAGCCATTCCAATGATGGGATTAGTCTCTCGGAGGTCATGGAGCAACTGCAGGGCCACACTATGCTTCAGCCTTGCCATGACCTGATGTGCCTCATCTCGGGAGAACTCAGGGTGGTCACGAGTTACATGACGGTGTAGTTTCCTCCCAGCATACGAACACCCTGTGATGGGACAGGGTTTGGTCCGAACATTTATTCTACCACTGGCCATTTTAAGAATGATGCCTCTTTCATCCAGGTTCCGCACTGCATGTTTGTGCTTAAGGTGCTTATTCAAAGCCAGATAGCGGAGGCTGCACACCGGGCATTCGGTCAACATCCTTCCAAAAACACACACAATGAATTATATTTAAATGGTTTTCTGTTTCTCCGTTTATATGCGTTAGCCAACTGCTGATTGCAACCATGGGTCCGATGCTTCAATGCAGGGAACACGGACCAAGGGGAGGACTTGGGTTACCACCTGGTTAAAATGGTCCCACCTCCGCACCAACGCGACTGGCGATGGGTCCGATACATTGATTGTTTTTTGTTTCATGGTTCTGCCACGAACTCACAAGACAGTTTTGGGTACAAAACGTGGGGGTAACAGTACCTCCGGGCGCTCCGTCCCGCTCCGGCTTTCGCCGCAGCGGGGGGAGGAGGCATTGAACCCCTCGCACCTGCCCCCGGAGGAGGCAGGGGAGTCAGGTACCCGGAGGCGCACGGTGGACGGCCAGGGCGAGACCGCCACACCGCACTGGAGTCAGAGTTCCGAGTTTTTCGAGCCAGGTCCCGGTGAAACGCAGTACGGAGCACCCGGCAGGAACCTCCAGCAGACCCCCCCGCGCGGTTCCCTCGTCCCTCGGAAGAGGCGGAGAGGTGGGTGTTTTTCATCTGCTGGCGGACTGCCGGGGAGAACGTGCTGCTCGGGAGCCAGGCTCAGAGTTAGTGGAAGTGAGAGCCCGTGCACCTGCCTTTTACAGCAGGCACGCGCTGGTATCGGGGTGGGGAGAGAAGGTAGATGCAGAGGCTGCAGAAACAGCCAGAGCCTTTCCCCTCTAACACACCCCTCATTTGGTTCATGAGCACTGGGCAGAGTCCCCTGTCAACTCTCCTTATATTCCTCCGGAGACCAGTTGGGAAATGGCAGCATCCCACTTCACCTGGTAGACCAATATCGTTAAATGAGCTCAGTAATGTACTGCACAACATCACATGGGTAAAATGAGCTATATCATGCACTGCAAAATCACATTTGGTTTATTTCCAAAAAGCCTGGAAAAAACACATATCCATCATGTCCTGTAAAATATCATTCTTTGTTTATGTCCGCTCCAGGATTACCCGTAGTTTGGATGAACCGACCGCCAAGCACCGGAAGCTGGACCCGGGGAGGAGGCCCTCCGATGGCGGATCAAAGTTGATGATACCGCAGCTGGCTGGACACTAGCCGTAGAAGAACACCTGGGCGGGACCAGGCATGTCCCTCTTTGCAGACAAGCATATGTGCTCCCAGGAGCAGAGTCAATCACACAGTTTGGAGGAACCGACCGCCTAGCACCGGAAGCTGGACCCGGGGAGGAGGCCCTCCGATGGCGGGTCAAAGTTGATGATACCGCAGCTGGCTGGACACTAGCCGTAGACGAACACCTGGGCGGGACCAGGCATGTCCCTCTTTGCAGACAAGCATATGTGCTCCCAGGAGCAGAGTCAATCACACAGTTTGGAGGAACCGACCGCCTAGCACCGGAAGCTGGACCCGGGGAGGAGGCCCTCCGATGGCGGGTCAAAGTTGATGATACCGCAGCTGGCTGGACACTAGCCGTAGAAGAACACCTGGGCGGGACCAGGCATGTCCCTCTTTGCAGACAAGCATATGTGCTCCCAGGAGCAGAGTCAATCACACAGTTTGGAGGAACCGACCGCCTAGCACCGGAAGCTGGACCCGGGGAGGAGGCCCTCCGATGGCGGGTCAAAGTTGATGATACCGCAGCTGGCTGGACACTAGCCGTAGAAGAACACCTGGGCGGGACCAGGCATGTCCCTCTTTGCAGACAAGCATATGTGCTCCCAGGAGCAGAGTCAATCACACAGTTTGGAGGAACCGACCGCCTAGCACCGGAAGCTGGACCCGGGGAGGAGGCCCTCCGATGGCGGGTCAAAGTTGATGATACCGCAGCTGGCTGGACACTAGCCGTAGAAGAACACCTGGGCGGGACCAGGCATGTCCCTCTTTGCAGACAAGCATATGTGCTCCCAGGAGCAGAGTCAATCACACAGTTTGGAGGAACCGACCGCCTAGCACCGGAAGCTGGACCCGGGGAGGAGGCCCTCCGATGGCGGGTCAAAGTTGATGATACCGCAGCTGGCTGGACACTAGCCGTAGAAGAACACCTGGGCGGGACCAGGCATGTCCCTCTTTGCAGACAAGCATATGTGCTCCCAGGAGCAGAGTCAATCACACAGTTTGGAGGAACCGACCGCCTAGCACCGGAAGCTGGACCCGGGGAGGAGGCCCTCCGATGGCGGGTCAAAGTTGATGATACCGCAGCTGGCTGGACACTAGCCGTAGAAGAACACCTGGGCGGGACCAGGCATGTCCCTCTTTGCAGACAAGCATATGTGCTCCCAGGAGCAGAGTCAATCACACAGTTTGGAGGAACCGACCGCCTAGCACCGGAAGCTGGACCCGGGGAGGAGGCCCTCCGATGGCGGGTCAAAGTTGATGATACCGCAGCTGGCTGGACACTAGCCGTAGAAGAACACCTGGGCGGGACCAGGCATGTCCCTCTTTGCAGACAAGCATATGTGCTCCCAGGAGCAGAGTCAATCACACAGTTTGGAGGAACCGACCGCCTAGCACCGGAAGCTGGACCCGGGGAGGAGGCCCTCCGATGGCGGGTCAAAGTTGATGATACCGCAGCTGGCTGGACACTAGCCGTAGAAGAACACCTGGGCGGGACCAGGCATGTCCCTCTTTGCAGACAAGCATATGTGCTCCCAGGAGCAGAGTCAAACCCGCAGTTTGGAAGAACCGACCGCCAGAGCACCGGCACGAAGCCGGGCCGGCGGAGGCCTTCCGATGGCGGGTCACGTTTGCCATTCGATCAATGTCTTTGCAGACAAGCATATATGTGGTTGTTACGCAGGATCAAATAGGTAGTTTGATGAAGTAGGGTCCTGTGCCCGGAGCAAGGCCAATTGCTGAATGCCGCAGCCGACTAAGGCCGCTATGCCACAGTGGAGGATGAGAGAAACAGGTGTTTGTTTTGCATTCCGCGGCAAAGAGGGGAGGTGGAACTTCCACCCCGCTACGGAACCTGTGGTGGGACCCCTGAGTCAGACGGTTCGTCTTGGAAACGCTTCATATCGGTCGGCCTGGGAGGTAAGAGACACGCAGGGTAACGGACACGCAGGGTTACCCCCACGCAGCCCACGCAACACGGAGGAGGCAGGGGAGTCTGGTACCCGGAGGCGCATGGCCGCAACACCGCACTGGAGTCAGGGTTTCGAGTTTTTCGAGCCAGGTCCCAGTGAACGCAAGACTCCAGCAGGAGCCTCCAGCAGACCCCCCCGACGTTTCCCCCGTCCCTCCCGGCCATCAGAGTCGAACCCGCAGTTCGGAGGAACCGACCGCCAGAGCACCGGCACGAGGCCGGGCCGGCGGAGGCCCTCCGATGGCGGGTCACGTTTGCCATTCGATCAATGTCTTTGCAGACAAGCATATATGTGGTTGTTACGCAGGATCAAATAGGTAGTTTGATGAAGTAGGGTCCTGTGCCCGGAGCCTCCAGCAGACCCCCCCGACGTTTCCCTCGTCCCTCCCGGCCATCAGAGTCGAACCCGCAGTTCGGAGGAACCGACCGCCAGAGCACCGGCACGAGGCCGGGCCGGCGGAGGCCCTCCGATGGCGGGTCACGTTTGCCATTCGATCAATGTCTTTGCAGACAAGCATATATGTGGTTGTTACGCAGGATCAAATAGGTAGTTTGATGAAGTAGGGTCCTGTGCCCGGAGCAAGGCCAATTGCTGAATGCCGCAGCCGACTAAGGCCGCTATGCCACAGTGGAGGATGAGAGAAACAGGTGTTTGTTTTGCATTCCGCGGCAAAGAGGGGAGGTGGAACTTCCACCCCGCTACGGAACCTGTGGTGGGACCCCTGAGTCAGACGGTTCGTCTTGGAAACGCTTCATATCGGTCGGCCTGGGAGGTAAGAGACACGCAGGGTAACGGACACGCAGGGTTACCCCCACGCAGCCCACGCAACACGGAGGAGGCAGGGGAGTCTGGTACCCGGAGGCGCATGGCCGCAACACCGCACTGGAGTCAGGGTTTCGAGTTTTTCGAGCCAGGTCCCAGTGAACGCAAGACTCCAGCAGGAGCCTCCAGCAGACCCCCCCGACGTTTCCCCCGTCCCTCCCGGCCATCAGAGTCGAACCCGCAGTTCGGAGGAACCGACCGCCAGAGCACCGGCACGAGGCCGGGCCGGCGGAGGCCCTCCGATGGCGGGTCACGTTTGCCATTCGATCAATGTCTTTGCAGACAAGCATATATGTGGTTGTTACGCAGGATCAAATAGGTAGTTTGATGAAGTAGGGTCCTGTGCCCGGAGCCTCCAGCAGACCCCCCCGACGTTTCCCTCGTCCCTCCCGGCCATCAGAGTCGAACCCGCAGTTCGGAGGAACCGACCGCCAGAGCACCGGCACGAGGCCGGGCCGGCGGAGGCCCTCCGATGGCGGGTCACGTTTGCCATTCGATCAATGTCTTTGCAGACAAGCATATATGTGGTTGTTACGCAGGATCAAATAGGTAGTTTGATGAAGTAGGGTCCTGTGCCCGGAGCAAGGCCAATTGCTGAATGCCACAGCCGACTAAGGCCGCTATGCCACAGTGGAGGATGAGAGAAACAGGTGTTTGTTTTGCATTCCGCGGCAAAGAGGGGAGGTGGAACTTCCACCCCGCTACGGAACCTGTGGTGGGACCCCTGAGTCAGACGGTTCGTCTTGGAAACGCTTCATATCGGTCGGCCTGGGAGGTAAGAGACACGCAGGGTAACGGACACGCAGGGTTACCCCCACGCAGCCCACGCAACACGGAGGAGGCAGGGGAGTCTGGTACCCGGAGGCGCATGGCCGCAACACCGCACTGGAGTCAGGGTTTCGACTTTTTCGAGCCAGGTCCCAGTGAACGCAAGACTCCAGCAGGAGCCTCCAGCAGACCCCCCCGACGTTTCCCTCGTCCCTCCCGGCCATCAGAGTCGAACCCGCAGTTCGGAGGAACCGACCGCCAGAGCACCGGCACGAGGCCGGGCCGGCGGAGGCCCTCCGATGGCGGGTCGCGTTTGCCATTCGATCAGTGAGAAATCAGAAGAGGAAGGGGGAAGAAAAAAGACTAACTTGTCTTTTTGGAGAACCATCAAAAATGGGTGAAAATGAAAAAATGTATCCGAGAATAGTGCCCCATAAGGCAGATAAAGTCCCCTGTCAACTCCCCTCACCTTCCTCCACACTCTGAAAAAGTCAGAGTTATTTTTTGGAGAACCATCAAAAAGGGCTAAAAGTGTTGAAATGTATCCGGGAATAGTGCCCCATAAGGCGGATAAAGTCCCCTGTCAACTCCCCTCACCTTCCTCCACACTCTGAAAAAGTCAGAGTTATTTTTTGGAGAACCATCAAAAAGGGCTAAAAGTGTTGAAATGTATCCGAGAATAGTGCCCCATAAGGCGGATAAAGTCCCCTGTCAACTCCCCTCACCTTCCTCCACACTCTGAAAAAGTCAGAGTTATTTTTTGGAGAACCATCAAAAAGGGCTAAAAGTGTTGAAATGTATCCGAGAATAGTGCCCCATAAGGCGGATAAAGTCCCCTGTCAACTCCCCTCACCTTCCTCCACACTCTGAAAAAGTCAGAGTTATTTTTTGGAGAACCATCAAAAAGGGCTAAAAGTGTTGAAATGTATCCGAGAATAGTGCCCCATAAGGCGGATAAAGTCCCCTGTCAACTCCCCTCACCTTCCTCCACACTCTGAAAAAGTCAGAGTTATTTTTTGGAGAACCATCAAAAAGGGCTAAAAGTGTTGAAATGTATCCGGGAATAGTGCCCCATAAGGCGGATAAAGTCCCCTGTCAACTCCCCTCACCTTCCTCCACACTCTGAAAAAGTCAGAGTTATTTTTTGGAGAACCATCAAAAAGGGCTAAAAGTGTTGAAATGTATCCGGGAATAGTGCCCCATAAGGCGGATAAAGTCCCCTGTCAACTCCCCTCACCTTCCTCCACACTCTGAAAAAGTCAGAGTTATTTTTTGGAGAACCATCAAAAAGGGCTAAAAGTGTTGAAATGTATCCGGGAATAATGCCCCATAAGGCGGATAAAGTCCCCTGTCAACTCCCCTCACCTTCCTCCACACTCTGAAAAAGTCAGAGTTATTTTTTGGAGAACCATCAAAAAGGGCTAAAAGTGTTGAAATGTATCCGAGAATAGTGCCCCATAAGGCGGATAAAGTCCCCTGTCAACTCCCCTCACCTTCCTCCACACTCTGAAAAAGTCAGAGTTATTTTTTGGAGAACCATCAAAAAGGGCTAAAAGTGTTGAAATGTATCCGAGAATAGTGCCCCATAAGGCGGATAAAGTCCCCTGTCAACTCCCCTCACCTTCCTCCACACTCTGAAAAAGTCAGAGTTATTTTTTGGAGAACCATCAAAAAGGGCTAAAAGTGTTGAAATGTATCCGAAAATAGTGCCTCATGAGGCGGATTGAGTCCCCTGTCAACTCCCCTTACCTTCCTCCAGAGCCCAGTTCAAAAACTTTAAGTTTGGTAAGAACCATGCTGGGGGGTCTCCAGGCAACAAAATGTATCCGAGCCAAAGTGCACATACAGCGGATGAATTCCTCCATGAAGTTACACAGCCGTTTTTTTTCTGAGTCCTCTCAAAAACCGGGTTTCCGATTTCGTGCAGAAGGTAGCTTGTAAAACATGAACGGTTTTTTACAACGGAGGAGGGGAAGTCTGGATTCCCCTCTCCGTTGTACCTTGCAACGGGGTAGGGGAAAAGTGTTCGGCGCTTCGTCCCGAAGCGCCGAACACTTTTCCCCTTCTCCAATTTTTCAGATCCCCTCTCCCATGTAATTTTAAAAGTTCAGTTTTTGATTATTTTAACATATAATTGACCGTTTTCTTTCATTTTTTTTTCATTCCACGGGTGGGGGCCTATGGCAGGCTGCCTATGAGCTCCCAAATTTGGCCCGGATCATCCGGGATTTGTGGGATAAGCTCCATAAACTGACAAAGTCATCCAAATATGTCGCTTTTATCGCCCAAAGATATATCATGCAAATACATTAAAATAGTAAAAGGTACAATTGTGCTCGGCATTAACCGGAATTTGATTTATATAGCCCCCAAAAAATAATTAAAAATCATTTTCGTGGGGAAAAGTGTTAAAACGCCTGATTAAAGCATTTGCGGGACCCCAGCGAGCTCCAGACTAGTTTCATTGTGTCGGGGACCCTGGATAATGATAAAACACATCATTTAAATGCCAAAAACACCATTAAAAGTCACTTTTAGGGGCAAAAAACAGCCTCTGTCCACTTCGTTAACAAAGTGATGGGGAAAAGTACAAAATCGTGATTAAAGCATTTTGCGGGACCCCAGCGAGCTCCAGACTAGTTTCATTGTGTCGGGGACCCTGGATAATGATAAAACACATCATTTAAATGCCAAAAACACCATTAAAAGTCACTTTTAGGGGCACAAAACAGCCTCTGTCCACTTCGTTAACAAAGTGATGGGGAAAAGGACAACATCGTGATTAAAGCATTTTGCGGGACCCCAGCGAGCTCCAGACTATGTGCATTGTGTCGGGGACCCTGGATAATGATAAAACACATCATTTAAATGCCAAAAACACCATTAAAAGTCACTTTTAGGGGCAAAAAACAGCCTCTGTCCACTTCGTTAACAAACTGATGGGGAAATGGACCAAATCGTGAATAAAGCATTTTGCGGGACTCCAGCGAGCTCCAGACTAGTTTCATTGTGTCGGGGACCCTGGAGAAATATAAAACACATCGATTAAATGCCAAAAACACCATTAAAAGTCACTTTTAGGGGCAAAAAACAGCCTCTGTCCACTTCGTTAACAAAGTGATGGGGAAAAGGACCAAATCGTGATTAAAGCATTTCCGGGACCCCAGCGAGCTCCAGACTATGTGCATTGTGTCGGGGACCCTGGATAATGATAAAACACATCATTTAAATGCCAAAAACACCATTAAAAGTCACTTTTAGGGGCAAAAAACAGCCTCTGTCCACTTCGTTAACAAAGTGATGGGGAAAAGGACAAAATCGTGATTAAAGCATTTTGCGGGACCCCAGCGAGCTCCAGACTAGTTTCATTGTGTCGGGGACCCTGGATAATGATAAGACCCATCATTTAAATGCCAAAAACACCATTAAAAGTCACTTTTAGGGGCAAAAAACAGCCTCTGTCCACTTCGTTAACAAAGTGATGGGGAAAAGGACAAAATCGTGATTAAAGCATTTTGCGGGACCCCAGCGAGCTCCAGACTAGTTTCATTGTGTCGGGGACCCTGGATAATGATAAAACACATCATTTAAATACAAAAAACACCATTAAAAGTCACTTTTAGGGGCAAAAAACAGCCTCTGTCCACTTCGTTAACAAAGTGATGGGGAAAAGGACCAAATCGTGATTAAAGCATTTTGCGGGACTCCAGCGAGCTCCAGACTAGTTTCATTGTGTCGGGGACTCTGGATAATGATAAAACACATCATTTAAATGCCAAAAACACCATTAAAAGTCACTTTTAGGGGCAAAAAACAGCCTCTGTCCACTTCGTTAACAAACTGATGGGGAAAAGTACAAAATCGTGATTAAAGCATTTTGCGGGACCCCAGCGAGCTCCAGACTAGTTTCATTGTGTCGGGGACCCTGGATAATGATAAAACACATCATTTAAATACAAAAAACACCATTAAAAGTCACTTTTAGGGGCAAAAAACAGCCTCTGTCCACTTCGTTAACAAAGTGATGGGGAAAAGGACCAAATCGTGATTAAAGCATTTTGCGGGACTCCAGCGAGCTCCAGACTAGTTTCATTGTGTCGGGGACCCTGGATAATGATAAAACACATCATTTAAATGCCAAAAACACCATTAAAAGTCACTTTTAGGGGCAAAAAACAGCCTCTGTCCACTTCGTTAACAAAGTGATGGGGAAAAGGACCAAATCGTGATTAAAGCATTTTGCGGGACCCCAGCGAGCTCCAGACTATGTGCATTGCGTCGGGGACCCTGGAGAAAGATAAAACACATCATTTAAATACAAAAAACACCATTAAAAGTCACTTTTAGGGGCAAAAAACAGCCTCTGTCCACTTCGTTAACAAAGTGATGGGGAAAAGGACAAAATCGTGATTAAAGCATTTTGCGGGACTCCAGCGAGCTCCAGACTAGTTTCATTGTGTCGGGGACCCTGGATAATGATAAAACACATCATTTAAATGCCAAAAACACCATTAAAAGTCACTTTTAGGGGCAAAAAACAGCCTCTGTCCACTTCGTTAACAAACTGATGGGGAAAAGGACCAAATCGTGATTAAAGCATTTTGCGGGACCCCAGCGAGCTCCAGACTAGTTTCATTGTGTCGGGGACCCTGGATAATGATAAAACACATCATTTAAATGCCAAAAACACCATTAAAAGTCACTTTTAGGGGCACAAAACAGCCTCTGTCCACTTCGTTAACAAACTGATGGGGAAAAGGACCAAATCGTGATTAAAGCATTTTGCGGGACTCCAGCGAGCTCCAGACTAGTTTCATTGTGTCGGGGACCCTGGATAATGATAAAACACATCATTTAAATGCCAAAAACACCATTAAAAGTCACTTTTAGGGGCAAAAAACAGCCTCTGTCCACTTCGTTAACAAAGTGATGGGGAAAAGTACAAAATCGTGATTAAAGCATTTTGCGGGACTCCAGCGAGCTCCAGACTAGTTTCATTGTGTCGGGGACCCTGGATAATGATAAAACACATCATTTAAATGCCAAAAACACCATTAAAAGTCACTTTTAGGGGCAAAAAACAGCCTCTGTCCACTTCGTTAACAAAGTGATGGGGAAAAGTACAAAATCGTGATTAAAGCATTTTGCGGGACCCCAGCGAGCTCCAGACTAGTTTCATTGTGTCGGGGACCCTGGATAATGATAAAACACATCATTTAAATGCCAAAAACACCATTAAAAGTCACTTTTAGGGGCAAAAAACAGCCTCTGTCCACTTCGTTAACAAAGTGATGGGGAAAAGGACCAAATCGTGATTAAAGCATTTTGCGGGACTCCAGCGAGCTCCAGACTAGTTTCATTGTGTCGGGGACCCTGGATAATGATAAAACACATCATTTAAATGCCAAAAACACCATTAAAAGTCACTTTTAGGGGCAAAAAACAGCCTCTGTCCACTTCGTTAACAAAGTGATGGGGAAAAGGACAAAATCGTGATTAAAGCATTTTGCGGGACCCCAGCGAGCTCCAGACTATGTGCATTGCGTCGGGGACCCTGGAGAAAGATAAAACACATCATTTAAATACAAAAAACACCATTAAAAGTCACTTTTAGGGGCAAAAAACAGCCTCTGTCCACTTCGTTAACAAAGTGATGGGGAAAAGGACAAAATCGTGATTAAAGCATTTTGCGGGACTCCAGCGAGCTCCAGACTAGTTTCATTGTGTCGGGGACCCTGGATAATGATAAAACACATCATTTAAATGCCAAAAACACCATTAAAAGTCACTTTTAGGGGCAAAAAACAGCCTCTGTCCACTTCGTTAACAAAGTGATGGGGAAAAGTACAAAATCGTGATTAAAGCATTTTGCGGGACCCCAGCGAGCTCCAGACTAGTTTCATTGTGTCGGGGACCCTGGATAATGATAAAACACATCATTTAAATGCCAAAAACACCATTAAAAGTCACTTTTAGGGGCAAAAAACAGCCTCTGTCCACTTCGTTAACAAAGTGATGGGGAAAAGGACAAAATCGTGATTAAAGCATTTTGCGGGACTCCAGCGAGCTCCAGACTAGTTTCATTGTGTCGGGGACCCTGGATAATGATAAAACACATCATTTAAATGCCAAAAACACCATTAAAAGTCACTTTTAGGGGCAAAAAACAGCCTCTGTCCACTTCGTTAACAAAGTGATGGGGAAAAGGACCAAATCGTGATTAAAGCATTTTGCGGGACTCCAGCGAGCTCCAGACTAGTTTCATTGTGTCGGGGACCCTGGATAATGATAAAAC
This sequence comes from Notothenia rossii, assembly GCF_949606895.1. Taxonomy (NCBI): domain Eukaryota; kingdom Metazoa; phylum Chordata; class Actinopteri; order Perciformes; family Nototheniidae; genus Notothenia; species Notothenia rossii. The sequence continues at coordinate 112,658 of NW_027639502.1, read as the reverse complement.
ACATCATTTAAATGCCAAAAACACCATTAAAAGTCACTTTTAGGGGCAAAAAACAGCCTCTGTCCACTTCGTTAACAAAGTGATGGGGAAAAGGACCAAATCGTGATTAAAGCATTTTGCGGGACCCCAGCGAGCTCCAGACTATGTGCATTGCGTCGGGGACCCTGGAGAAAGATAAAACACATCATTTAAATACAAAAAACACCATTAAAAGTCACTTTTAGGGGCAAAAAACAGCCTCTGTCCACTTCGTTAACAAAGTGATGGGGAAAAGGACCAAATCGTGATTAAAGCATTTTGCGGGACCCCAGCGAGCTCCAGACTATGTGCATTGCGTCGGGGACCCTGGAGAAAGATAAAACACATCATTTAAATACAAAAAACACCATTAAAAGTCACTTTTAGGGGCAAAAAACAGCCTCTGTCCACTTCGTTAACAAAGTGATGGGGAAAAGGACCAAATCGTGATTAAAGCATTTTGCGGGACCCCAGCGAGCTCCAGACTATGTGCATTGCGTCGGGGACCCTGGAGAAAGATAAAACACATCATTTAAATACAAAAAACACCATTAAAAGTCACTTTTAGGGGCAAAAAACAGCCTCTGTCCACTTCGTTAACAAAGTGATGGGGAAAAGGACAAAATCGTGATTAAAGCATTTTGCGGGACTCCAGCGAGCTCCAGACTAGTTTCATTGTGTCGGGGACCCTGGATAATGATAAAACACATCATTTAAATGCCAAAAACACCATTAAAAGTCACTTTTAGGGGCAAAAAACAGCCTCTGTCCACTTCGTTAACAAAGTGATGGGGAAAAGTACAAAATCGTGATTAAAGCATTTTGCGGGACTCCAGCGAGCTCCAGACTAGTTTCATTGTGTCGGGGACCCTGGATAATGATAAAACACATCATTTAAATGCCAAAAACACCATTAAAAGTCACTTTTAGGGGCAAAAAACAGCCTCTGTCCACTTCGTTAACAAACTGATGGGGAAAAGGACCAAATCGTGATTAAAGCATTTTGCGGGACCCCAGCGAGCTCCAGACTAGTTTCATTGTGTCGGGGACCCTGGATAATGATAAAACACATCATTTAAATACAAAAAACACCATTAAAAGTCACTTTTAGGGGCAAAAAACAGCCTCTGTCCACTTCGTTAACAAAGTGATGGGGAAAAGGACCAAATCGTGATTAAAGCATTTTGCGGGACTCCAGCGAGCTCCAGACTAGTTTCATTGTGTCGGGGACTCTGGATAATGATAAAACACATCATTTAAATGCCAAAAACACCATTAAAAGTCACTTTTAGGGGCAAAAAACAGCCTCTGTCCACTTCGTTAACAAACTGATGGGGAAAAGTACAAAATCGTGATTAAAGCATTTTGCGGGACCCCAGCGAGCTCCAGACTAGTTTCATTGTGTCGGGGACCCTGGATAATGATAAAACACATCATTTAAATACAAAAAACACCATTAAAAGTCACTTTTAGGGGCAAAAAACAGCCTCTGTCCACTTCGTTAACAAAGTGATGGGGAAAAGGACCAAATCGTGATTAAAGCATTTTGCGGGACTCCAGCGAGCTCCAGACTAGTTTCATTGTGTCGGGGACCCTGGATAATGATAAAACACATCATTTAAATGCCAAAAACACCATTAAAAGTCACTTTTAGGGGCAAAAAACAGCCTCTGTCCACTTCGTTAACAAAGTGATGGGGAAAAGGACAAAATCGTGATTAAAGCATTTTGCGGGACTCCAGCGAGCTCCAGACTAGTTTCATTGTGTCGGGGACCCTGGATAATGATAAAACACATCATTTAAATGCCAAAAACACCATTAAAAGTCACTTTTAGGGGCAAAAAACAGCCTCTGTCCACTTCGTTAACAAAGTGATGGGGAAAAGTACAAAATCGTGATTAAAGCATTTTGCGGGACCCCAGCGAGCTCCAGACTAGTTTCATTGTGTCGGGGACCCTGGATAATGATAAAACACATCATTTAAATGCCAAAAACACCATTAAAAGTCACTTTTAGGGGCAAAAAACAGCCTCTGTCCACTTCGTTAACAAAGTGATGGGGAAAAGTACAAAATCGTGATTAAAGCATTTTGCGGGACCCCAGCGAGCTCCAGACTAGTTTCATTGTGTCGGGGACCCTGGATAATGATAAAACACATCATTTAAATACAAAAAACACCATTAAAAGTCACTTTTAGGGGCAAAAAACAGCCTCTGTCCACTTCGTTAACAAAGTGATGGGGAAAAGGACCAAATCGTGATTAAAGCATTTTGCGGGACTCCAGCGAGCTCCAGACTAGTTTCATTGTGTCGGGGACCCTGGATAATGATAAAACACATCATTTAAATGCCAAAAACACCATTAAAAGTCACTTTTAGGGGCAAAAAACAGCCTCTGTCCACTTCGTTAACAAAGTGATGGGGAAAAGGACCAAATCGTGATTAAAGCATTTTGCGGGACTCCAGCGAGCTCCAGACTAGTTTCATTGTGTCGGGGACCCTGGATAATGATAAAACACATCATTTAAATGCCAAAAACACCATTAAAAGTCACTTTTAGGGGCAAAAAACAGCCTCTGTCCACTTCGTTAACAAAGTGATGGGGAAAAGGACCAAATCGTGATTAAAGCATTTTGCGGGACCCCAGCGAGCTCCAGACTATGTGCATTGCGTCGGGGACCCTGGAGAAAGATAAAACACATCATTTAAATACAAAAAACACCATTAAAAGTCACTTTTAGGGGCAAAAAACAGCCTCTGTCCACTTCGTTAACAAAGTGATGGGGAAAAGTACAAAATCGTGATTAAAGCATTTTGCGGGACCCCAGCGAGCTCCAGACTAGTTTCATTGTGTCGGGGACCCTGGATAATGATAAGACCCATCATTTAAATGCCAAAAACACCATTAAAAGTCACTTTTAGGGGCAAAAAACAGCCTCTGTCCACTTCGTTAACAAAGTGATGGGGAAAAGGACCAAATCGTGATTAAAGCATTTTGCGGGACTCCAGCGAGCTCCAGACTAGTTTCATTGTGTCGGGGACCCTGGATAATGATAAAACACATCATTTAAATGCCAAAAACACCATTAAAAGTCACTTTTAGGGGCAAAAAACAGCCTCTGTCCACTTCGTTAACAAAGTGATGGGGAAAAGGACCAAATCGTGATTAAAGCATTTTGCGGGACCCCAGCGAGCTCCAGACTATGTGCATTGCGTCGGGGACCCTGGAGAAAGATAAAACACATCATTTAAATACAAAAAACACCATTAAAAGTCACTTTTAGGGGCAAAAAACAGCCTCTGTCCACTTCGTTAACAAAGTGATGGGGAAAAGGACAAAATCGTGATTAAAGCATTTTGCGGGACTCCAGCGAGCTCCAGACTAGTTTCATTGTGTCGGGGACCCTGGATAATGATAAAACACATCATTTAAATACAAAAAACACCATTAAAAGTCACTTTTAGGGGCAAAAAACAGCCTCTGTCCACTTCGTTAACAAAGTGATGGGGAAAAGTACAAAATCGTGATTAAAGCATTTTGCGGGACTCCAGCGAGCTCCAGACTAGTTTCATTGTGTCGGGGACCCTGGATAATGATAAAACACATCATTTAAATGCCAAAAACACCATTAAAAGTCACTTTTAGGGGCAAAAAACAGCCTCTGTCCACTTCGTTAACAAACTGATGGGGAAAAGGACCAAATCGTGATTAAAGCATTTTGCGGGACCCCAGCGAGCTCCAGACTAGTTTCATTGTGTCGGGGACCCTGGATAATGATAAAACACATCATTTAAATACAAAAAACACCATTAAAAGTCACTTTTAGGGGCAAAAAACAGCCTCTGTCCACTTCGTTAACAAAGTGATGGGGAAAAGGACCAAATCGTGATTAAAGCATTTTGCGGGACTCCAGCGAGCTCCAGACTAGTTTCATTGTGTCGGGGACTCTGGATAATGATAAAACACATCATTTAAATGCCAAAAACACCATTAAAAGTCACTTTTAGGGGCAAAAAACAGCCTCTGTCCACTTCGTTAACAAACTGATGGGGAAAAGTACAAAATCGTGATTAAAGCATTTTGCGGGACCCCAGCGAGCTCCAGACTAGTTTCATTGTGTCGGGGACCCTGGATAATGATAAAACACATCATTTAAATACAAAAAACACCATTAAAAGTCACTTTTAGGGGCAAAAAACAGCCTCTGTCCACTTCGTTAACAAAGTGATGGGGAAAAGGACCAAATCGTGATTAAAGCATTTTGCGGGACTCCAGCGAGCTCCAGACTAGTTTCATTGTGTCGGGGACCCTGGATAATGATAAAACACATCATTTAAATGCCAAAAACACCATTAAAAGTCACTTTTAGGGGCAAAAAACAGCCTCTGTCCACTTCGTTAACAAAGTGATGGGGAAAAGGACCAAATCGTGATTAAAGCATTTTGCGGGACCCCAGCGAGCTCCAGACTATGTGCATTGCGTCGGGGACCCTGGAGAAAGATAAAACACATCATTTAAATACAAAAAACACCATTAAAAGTCACTTTTAGGGGCAAAAAACAGCCTCTGTCCACTTCGTTAACAAAGTGATGGGGAAAAGGACAAAATCGTGATTAAAGCATTTTGCGGGACTCCAGCGAGCTCCAGACTAGTTTCATTGTGTCGGGGACCCTGGATAATGATAAAACACATCATTTAAATGCCAAAAACACCATTAAAAGTCACTTTTAGGGGCAAAAAACAGCCTCTGTCCACTTCGTTAACAAACTGATGGGGAAAAGGACCAAATCGTGATTAAAGCATTTTGCGGGACCCCAGCGAGCTCCAGACTAGTTTCATTGTGTCGGGGACCCTGGATAATGATAAAACACATCATTTAAATGCCAAAAACACCATTAAAAGTCACTTTTAGGGGCACAAAACAGCCTCTGTCCACTTCGTTAACAAACTGATGGGGAAAAGGACCAAATCGTGATTAAAGCATTTTGCGGGACTCCAGCGAGCTCCAGACTAGTTTCATTGTGTCGGGGACCCTGGATAATGATAAAACACATCATTTAAATGCCAAAAACACCATTAAAAGTCACTTTTAGGGGCAAAAAACAGCCTCTGTCCACTTCGTTAACAAAGTGATGGGGAAAAGTACAAAATCGTGATTAAAGCATTTTGCGGGACTCCAGCGAGCTCCAGACTAGTTTCATTGTGTCGGGGACCCTGGATAATGATAAAACACATCATTTAAATGCCAAAAACACCATTAAAAGTCACTTTTAGGGGCAAAAAACAGCCTCTGTCCACTTCGTTAACAAAGTGATGGGGAAAAGTACAAAATCGTGATTAAAGCATTTTGCGGGACCCCAGCGAGCTCCAGACTAGTTTCATTGTGTCGGGGACCCTGGATAATGATAAAACACATCATTTAAATGCCAAAAACACCATTAAAAGTCACTTTTAGGGGCAAAAAACAGCCTCTGTCCACTTCGTTAACAAAGTGATGGGGAAAAGGACCAAATCGTGATTAAAGCATTTTGCGGGACTCCAGCGAGCTCCAGACTAGTTTCATTGTGTCGGGGACCCTGGATAATGATAAAACACATCATTTAAATGCCAAAAACACCATTAAAAGTCACTTTTAGGGGCAAAAAACAGCCTCTGTCCACTTCGTTAACAAAGTGATGGGGAAAAGGACAAAATCGTGATTAAAGCATTTTGCGGGACCCCAGCGAGCTCCAGACTATGTGCATTGCGTCGGGGACCCTGGAGAAAGATAAAACACATCATTTAAATACAAAAAACACCATTAAAAGTCACTTTTAGGGGCAAAAAACAGCCTCTGTCCACTTCGTTAACAAAGTGATGGGGAAAAGGACAAAATCGTGATTAAAGCATTTTGCGGGACTCCAGCGAGCTCCAGACTAGTTTCATTGTGTCGGGGACCCTGGATAATGATAAAACACATCATTTAAATGCCAAAAACACCATTAAAAGTCACTTTTAGGGGCAAAAAACAGCCTCTGTCCACTTCGTTAACAAAGTGATGGGGAAAAGTACAAAATCGTGATTAAAGCATTTTGCGGGACCCCAGCGAGCTCCAGACTAGTTTCATTGTGTCGGGGACCCTGGATAATGATAAAACACATCATTTAAATGCCAAAAACACCATTAAAAGTCACTTTTAGGGGCAAAAAACAGCCTCTGTCCACTTCGTTAACAAAGTGATGGGGAAAAGGACAAAATCGTGATTAAAGCATTTTGCGGGACTCCAGCGAGCTCCAGACTAGTTTCATTGTGTCGGGGACCCTGGATAATGATAAAACACATCATTTAAATGCCAAAAACACCATTAAAAGTCACTTTTAGGGGCAAAAAACAGCCTCTGTCCACTTCGTTAACAAAGTGATGGGGAAAAGGACCAAATCGTGATTAAAGCATTTTGCGGGACTCCAGCGAGCTCCAGACTAGTTTCATTGTGTCGGGGACCCTGGATAATGATAAAACACATCATTTAAATGCCAAAAACACCATTAAAAGTCACTTTTAGGGGCAAAAAACAGCCTCTGTCCACTTCGTTAACAAAGTGATGGGGAAAAGGACCAAATCGTGATTAAAGCATTTTGCGGGACCCCAGCGAGCTCCAGACTATGTGCATTGCGTCGGGGACCCTGGAGAAAGATAAAACACATCATTTAAATACAAAAAACACCATTAAAAGTCACTTTTAGGGGCAAAAAACAGCCTCTGTCCACTTCGTTAACAAAGTGATGGGGAAAAGGACCAAATCGTGATTAAAGCATTTTGCGGGACCCCAGCGAGCTCCAGACTATGTGCATTGCGTCGGGGACCCTGGAGAAAGATAAAACACATCATTTAAATACAAAAAACACCATTAAAAGTCACTTTTAGGGGCAAAAAACAGCCTCTGTCCACTTCGTTAACAAAGTGATGGGGAAAAGGACCAAATCGTGATTAAAGCATTTTGCGGGACCCCAGCGAGCTCCAGACTATGTGCATTGCGTCGGGGACCCTGGAGAAAGATAAAACACATCATTTAAATACAAAAAACACCATTAAAAGTCACTTTTAGGGGCAAAAAACAGCCTCTGTCCACTTCGTTAACAAAGTGATGGGGAAAAGGACAAAATCGTGATTAAAGCATTTTGCGGGACTCCAGCGAGCTCCAGACTAGTTTCATTGTGTCGGGGACCCTGGATAATGATAAAACACATCATTTAAATGCCAAAAACACCATTAAAAGTCACTTTTAGGGGCAAAAAACAGCCTCTGTCCACTTCGTTAACAAAGTGATGGGGAAAAGTACAAAATCGTGATTAAAGCATTTTGCGGGACTCCAGCGAGCTCCAGACTAGTTTCATTGTGTCGGGGACCCTGGATAATGATAAAACACATCATTTAAATGCCAAAAACACCATTAAAAGTCACTTTTAGGGGCAAAAAACAGCCTCTGTCCACTTCGTTAACAAACTGATGGGGAAAAGGACCAAATCGTGATTAAAGCATTTTGCGGGACCCCAGCGAGCTCCAGACTAGTTTCATTGTGTCGGGGACCCTGGATAATGATAAAACACATCATTTAAATACAAAAAACACCATTAAAAGTCACTTTTAGGGGCAAAAAACAGCCTCTGTCCACTTCGTTAACAAAGTGATGGGGAAAAGGACCAAATCGTGATTAAAGCATTTTGCGGGACTCCAGCGAGCTCCAGACTAGTTTCATTGTGTCGGGGACTCTGGATAATGATAAAACACATCATTTAAATGCCAAAAACACCATTAAAAGTCACTTTTAGGGGCAAAAAACAGCCTCTGTCCACTTCGTTAACAAACTGATGGGGAAAAGTACAAAATCGTGATTAAAGCATTTTGCGGGACCCCAGCGAGCTCCAGACTAGTTTCATTGTGTCGGGGACCCTGGATAATGATAAAACACATCATTTAAATACAAAAAACACCATTAAAAGTCACTTTTAGGGGCAAAAAACAGCCTCTGTCCACTTCGTTAACAAAGTGATGGGGAAAAGGACCAAATCGTGATTAAAGCATTTTGCGGGACTCCAGCGAGCTCCAGACTAGTTTCATTGTGTCGGGGACCCTGGATAATGATAAAACACATCATTTAAATGCCAAAAACACCATTAAAAGTCACTTTTAGGGGCAAAAAACAGCCTCTGTCCACTTCGTTAACAAAGTGATGGGGAAAAGGACAAAATCGTGATTAAAGCATTTTGCGGGACTCCAGCGAGCTCCAGACTAGTTTCATTGTGTCGGGGACCCTGGATAATGATAAAACACATCATTTAAATGCCAAAAACACCATTAAAAGTCACTTTTAGGGGCAAAAAACAGCCTCTGTCCACTTCGTTAACAAAGTGATGGGGAAAAGTACAAAATCGTGATTAAAGCATTTTGCGGGACCCCAGCGAGCTCCAGACTAGTTTCATTGTGTCGGGGACCCTGGATAATGATAAAACACATCATTTAAATGCCAAAAACACCATTAAAAGTCACTTTTAGGGGCAAAAAACAGCCTCTGTCCACTTCGTTAACAAAGTGATGGGGAAAAGTACAAAATCGTGATTAAAGCATTTTGCGGGACCCCAGCGAGCTCCAGACTAGTTTCATTGTGTCGGGGACCCTGGATAATGATAAAACACATCATTTAAATACAAAAAACACCATTAAAAGTCACTTTTAGGGGCAAAAAACAGCCTCTGTCCACTTCGTTAACAAAGTGATGGGGAAAAGGACCAAATCGTGATTAAAGCATTTTGCGGGACTCCAGCGAGCTCCAGACTAGTTTCATTGTGTCGGGGACCCTGGATAATGATAAAACACATCATTTAAATGCCAAAAACACCATTAAAAGTCACTTTTAGGGGCAAAAAACAGCCTCTGTCCACTTCGTTAACAAAGTGATGGGGAAAAGGACCAAATCGTGATTAAAGCATTTTGCGGGACTCCAGCGAGCTCCAGACTAGTTTCATTGTGTCGGGGACCCTGGATAATGATAAAACACATCATTTAAATGCCAAAAACACCATTAAAAGTCACTTTTAGGGGCAAAAAACAGCCTCTGTCCACTTCGTTAACAAAGTGATGGGGAAAAGGACCAAATCGTGATTAAAGCATTTTGCGGGACCCCAGCGAGCTCCAGACTATGTGCATTGCGTCGGGGACCCTGGAGAAAGATAAAACACATCATTTAAATACAAAAAACACCATTAAAAGTCACTTTTAGGGGCAAAAAACAGCCTCTGTCCACTTCGTTAACAAAGTGATGGGGAAAAGTACAAAATCGTGATTAAAGCATTTTGCGGGACCCCAGCGAGCTCCAGACTAGTTTCATTGTGTCGGGGACCCTGGATAATGATAAGACCCATCATTTAAATGCCAAAAACACCATTAAAAGTCACTTTTAGGGGCAAAAAACAGCCTCTGTCCACTTCGTTAACAAAGTGATGGGGAAAAGGACCAAATCGTGATTAAAGCATTTTGCGGGACTCCAGCGAGCTCCAGACTAGTTTCATTGTGTCGGGGACCCTGGATAATGATAAAACACATCATTTAAATGCCAAAAACACCATTAAAAGTCACTTTTAGGGGCAAAAAACAGCCTCTGTCCACTTCGTTAACAAAGTGATGGGGAAAAGGACCAAATCGTGATTAAAGCATTTTGCGGGACCCCAGCGAGCTCCAGACTATGTGCATTGCGTCGGGGACCCTGGAGAAAGATAAAACACATCATTTAAATACAAAAAACACCATTAAAAGTCACTTTTAGGGGCAAAAAACAGCCTCTGTCCACTTCGTTAACAAAGTGATGGGGAAAAGGACAAAATCGTGATTAAAGCATTTTGCGGGACTCCAGCGAGCTCCAGACTAGTTTCATTGTGTCGGGGACCCTGGATAATGATAAAACACATCATTTAAATGCCAAAAACACCATTAAAAGTCACTTTTAGGGGCAAAAAACAGCCTCTGTCCACTTCGTTAACAAAGTGATGGGGAAAAGTACAAAATCGTGATTAAAGCATTTTGCGGGACTCCAGCGAGCTCCAGACTAGTTTCATTGTGTCGGGGACCCTGGATAATGATAAAACACATCATTTAAATGCCAAAAACACCATTAAAAGTCACTTTTAGGGGCAAAAAACAGCCTCTGTCCACTTCGTTAACAAACTGATGGGGAAAAGGACCAAATCGTGATTAAAGCATTTTGCGGGACCCCAGCGAGCTCCAGACTAGTTTCATTGTGTCGGGGACCCTGGATAATGATAAAACACATCATTTAAATACAAAAAACACCATTAAAAGTCACTTTTAGGGGCAAAAAACAGCCTCTGTCCACTTCGTTAACAAAGTGATGGGGAAAAGGACCAAATCGTGATTAAAGCATTTTGCGGGACTCCAGCGAGCTCCAGACTAGTTTCATTGTGTCGGGGACTCTGGATAATGATAAAACACATCATTTAAATGCCAAAAACACCATTAAAAGTCACTTTTAGGGGCAAAAAACAGCCTCTGTCCACTTCGTTAACAAACTGATGGGGAAAAGTACAAAATCGTGATTAAAGCATTTTGCGGGACCCCAGCGAGCTCCAGACTAGTTTCATTGTGTCGGGGACCCTGGATAATGATAAAACACATCATTTAAATACAAAAAACACCATTAAAAGTCACTTTTAGGGGCAAAAAACAGCCTCTGTCCACTTCGTTAACAAAGTGATGGGGAAAAGGACCAAATCGTGATTAAAGCATTTTGCGGGACTCCAGCGAGCTCCAGACTAGTTTCATTGTGTCGGGGACCCTGGATAATGATAAAACACATCATTTAAATGCCAAAAACACCATTAAAAGTCACTTTTAGGGGCAAAAAACAGCCTCTGTCCACTTCGTTAACAAAGTGATGGGGAAAAGGACAAAATCGTGATTAAAGCATTTTGCGGGACTCCAGCGAGCTCCAGACTAGTTTCATTGTGTCGGGGACCCTGGATAATGATAAAACACATCATTTAAATGCCAAAAACACCATTAAAAGTCACTTTTAGGGGCAAAAAACAGCCTCTGTCCACTTCGTTAACAAAGTGATGGGGAAAAGTACAAAATCGTGATTAAAGCATTTTGCGGGACCCCAGCGAGCTCCAGACTAGTTTCATTGTGTCGGGGACCCTGGATAATGATAAAACACATCATTTAAATGCCAAAAACACCATTAAAAGTCACTTTTAGGGGCAAAAAACAGCCTCTGTCCACTTCGTTAACAAAGTGATGGGGAAAAGTACAAAATCGTGATTAAAGCATTTTGCGGGACCCCAGCGAGCTCCAGACTAGTTTCATTGTGTCGGGGACCCTGGATAATGATAAAACACATCATTTAAATACAAAAAACACCATTAAAAGTCACTTTTAGGGGCAAAAAACAGCCTCTGTCCACTTCGTTAACAAAGTGATGGGGAAAAGGACCAAATCGTGATTAAAGCATTTTGCGGGACTCCAGCGAGCTCCAGACTAGTTTCATTGTGTCGGGGACCCTGGATAATGATAAAACACATCATTTAAATGCCAAAAACACCATTAAAAGTCACTTTTAGGGGCAAAAAACAGCCTCTGTCCACTTCGTTAACAAAGTGATGGGGAAAAGGACCAAATCGTGATTAAAGCATTTTGCGGGACTCCAGCGAGCTCCAGACTAGTTTCATTGTGTCGGGGACCCTGGATAATGATAAAACACATCATTTAAATGCCAAAAACACCATTAAAAGTCACTTTTAGGGGCAAAAAACAGCCTCTGTCCACTTCGTTAACAAAGTGATGGGGAAAAGGACCAAATCGTGATTAAAGCATTTTGCGGGACCCCAGCGAGCTCCAGACTATGTGCATTGCGTCGGGGACCCTGGAGAAAGATAAAACACATCATTTAAATACAAAAAACACCATTAAAAGTCACTTTTAGGGGCAAAAAACAGCCTCTGTCCACTTCGTTAACAAAGTGATGGGGAAAAGTACAAAATCGTGATTAAAGCATTTTGCGGGACCCCAGCGAGCTCCAGACTAGTTTCATTGTGTCGGGGACCCTGGATAATGATAAGACCCATCATTTAAATGCCAAAAACACCATTAAAAGTCACTTTTAGGGGCACAAAACAGCCTCTGTCCACTTCGTTAACAAACTGATGGACAAAAGTGTGAAAACGGCCGAGCCGCTGCTCTCAGGGCCTCAGACTCACAGGCACACACACACACACACACACATGCAGAGATCCAGGAGCAGGAATCCTGGGCACACGAGTGTTAAAAGTGCGTTAAACTGTTTTAATCCGATTATTTTACCCAGGATTAAGTGTTTGCAAGGCGGGGAAAGTATTCCTGCAGCCCCTCCATCACGGTGGTGATGATTAGAAATGATTTCCAGGTCAGAAAGCGGTTTTTAAAAGTGGCCCAAAAATATTTCAATCTGTTTAAAAAGCACAAAGTGATTTGAGTGCAGTTCTCATGTGTCCCCACAGGAGGGCGCCTCGTCCCAGGGAGCACAGTGCTTTCACAGTCAAAAATACAACCCAAAAAAGGGCAAATCGATGGATTTAAAGCGCAGGGAAGCTCCGCACCGCACACAGGTACATTC
>NW_027639502.1:80000-90000 GCF_949606895.1 Notothenia rossii | reverse complement strand
GTGCCTCATGAGGCGGGTAGAGTCCCCTGACAACTCCCCTCGCATTCCTCCACACTCTGAAAAAGTCAGAGTTGTTTTTTGGAGAACCATGAAAAAGGGCTAAAAGTGTTGAAATGTATCCGACAATAGTGCCTCATGAGGCGGGTAGAGTCCCCTGACAACTCCCCTCGCTTTCCTCCACACTCTGAAAAAGTCAGAGTTGTTTTTTGGAGAACCATGAAAAAGGGCTAAAAGTGTTGAAATGTATCCGAAAATAGTGCCTCATGAGGCGGGTAGAGTCCCCTGACAACTCCCCTCGCATTCCTCCACACTCTGAAAAAGTCAGAGTTGTTTTTTGGAGAACCATGAAAAAGGGCTAAAAGTGTTAAAATGTATCCGAAAATAGTGCCTCATGAGGCGGGTAGAGTCCCCTGACAACTCCCCTCGCATTCCTCCACACTCTGAAAAAGTCAGAGTTATTTTTTGGAGAACCATGAAAAAGGGCTAAAAGTGTTGAAATGTATCCGAAAATAGTGCCTCATGAGGCGGATTGAGTCCCCTGTCAACTCCCCTCGCATTCCTCCACACTCTGAAAAAGTCAGAGTTATTTTTTGGAGAACCATGAAAAAGGGCTTAAAGTGTTGAAATGTATCCGAAAATAGTGCCTCATGAGGCGGGTAGAGTCCCCTGACAACTCCCCTCGCATTCCTCCACACTCTGAAAAAGTCAGAGTTATTTTTTGGAGAACCATGAAAAAGGGCTAAAAGTGTTGAAATGTATCCGAAAATAGTGCCTCATGAGGCGGATTGAGTCCCCTGTCAACTCCCCTTACCTTCCTCCAGAGCCCAGTTCAAAAACTTTAAGTTTGGTAAGAACCATGCTGGGGGGTCTCCAGGCAACAAAATGTATCCGAGCCAAAGTGCACATACAGCGGATGAATTCCTCCATGAAGTTACACAGCCGTTTTTTTTCTGAGTCCTCTCAAAAACCGGGTTTCCGATTTCGTGCAGAAGGTAGCTTGTAAAACATGAACGGTTTTTTACAACGGAGGAGGGGAAGTCTGGATTCCCCTCTCCGTTGTACCGTGCAACGGGGTAGGGGAAAAGTCTTCGGCGCTTCGTCCCGAAGCGCCGAACACTTTTCCCCTTCTCCAATTTTTCAGATCCCCTCTCCCATGTAATTTTAAAAGTTCAGTTTTTGATTATTTTAACATATAATTGACCGTTTTCTTTCATTTTTTTTTCATTCCACGGGTGGGGGCCTATGGCAGGCTGCCTATGAGCTCCCAAATTTGGCCCGGATCATCCGGGATTTGTGGGATAAGCTCCATAAACTGACAAAGTCATCCAAATATGTCGCTTTTATCGCCCAAAGATATATCATGCAAATACATTAAAATAGTAAAAGGTACAATTGTGCTCGGCATTAACCGGAATTTGATTTATATAGCCCCCAAAAAATAATTAAAAATCATTTTCGTGGGGAAAAGTGTTAAAACGCCTGATTAAAGCATTTGCGGGACCCCAGCGAGCTCCAGACTAGTTTCATTGTGTCGGGGACCCTGGATAATGATAAGACCCATCATTTAAATGCCAAAAACACCATTAAAAGTCACTTTTAGGGGCAAAAAACAGCCTCTGTCCACTTCGTTAACAAAGTGATGGGGAAAAGTACAAAATCGTGATTAAAGCATTTTGCGGGACCCCAGCGAGCTCCAGACTAGTTTCATTGTGTCGGGGACCCTGGATAATGATAAAACACATCATTTAAATGCCAAAAACACCATTAAAAGTCACTTTTAGGGGCAAAAAACAGCCTCTGTCCACTTCGTTAACAAAGTGATGGGGAAAAGTACAAAATCGTGATTAAAGCATTTTGCGGGACTCCAGCGAGCTCCAGACTAGTTTCATTGTGTCGGGGACCCTGGATAATGATAAAACACATCATTTAAATGCCAAAAACACCATTAAAAGTCACTTTTAGGGGCAAAAAACAGCCTCTGTCCACTTCGTTAACAAAGTGATGGGGAAAAGTACAAAATCGTGATTAAAGCATTTTGCGGGACCCCAGCGAGCTCCAGACTAGTTTCATTGTGTCGGGGACCCTGGATAATGATAAAACACATCATTTAAATGCCAAAAACACCATTAAAAGTCACTTTTAGGGGCAAAAAACAGCCTCTGTCCACTTCGTTAACAAAGTGATGGGGAAAAGGACCAAATCGTGATTAAAGCATTTTGCGGGACTCCAGCGAGCTCCAGACTAGTTTCATTGTGTCGGGGACCCTGGATAATGATAAAACACATCATTTAAATGCCAAAAACACCATTAAAAGTCACTTTTAGGGGCAAAAAACAGCCTCTGTCCACTTCGTTAACAAAGTGATGGGGAAAAGGACCAAATCGTGATTAAAGCATTTTGCGGGACCCCAGCGAGCTCCAGACTATGTGCATTGCGTCGGGGACCCTGGAGAAAGATAAAACACATCATTTAAATACAAAAAACACCATTAAAAGTCACTTTTAGGGGCAAAAAACAGCCTCTGTCCACTTCGTTAACAAAGTGATGGGGAAAAGGACCAAATCGTGATTAAAGCATTTTGCGGGACCCCAGCGAGCTCCAGACTATGTGCATTGCGTCGGGGACCCTGGAGAAAGATAAAACACATCATTTAAATACAAAAAACACCATTAAAAGTCACTTTTAGGGGCAAAAAACAGCCTCTGTCCACTTCGTTAACAAAGTGATGGGGAAAAGGACAAAATCGTGATTAAAGCATTTTGCGGGACTCCAGCGAGCTCCAGACTAGTTTCATTGTGTCGGGGACCCTGGATAATGATAAAACACATCATTTAAATGCCAAAAACACCATTAAAAGTCACTTTTAGGGGCAAAAAACAGCCTCTGTCCACTTCGTTAACAAAGTGATGGGGAAAAGTACAAAATCGTGATTAAAGCATTTTGCGGGACCCCAGCGAGCTCCAGACTAGTTTCATTGTGTCGGGGACCCTGGATAATGATAAAACACATCATTTAAATGCCAAAAACACCATTAAAAGTCACTTTTAGGGGCAAAAAACAGCCTCTGTCCACTTCGTTAACAAAGTGATGGGGAAAAGGACAAAATCGTGATTAAAGCATTTTGCGGGACTCCAGCGAGCTCCAGACTAGTTTCATTGTGTCGGGGACCCTGGATAATGATAAAACACATCATTTAAATGCCAAAAACACCATTAAAAGTCACTTTTAGGGGCAAAAAACAGCCTCTGTCCACTTCGTTAACAAAGTGATGGGGAAAAGGACCAAATCGTGATTAAAGCATTTTGCGGGACTCCAGCGAGCTCCAGACTAGTTTCATTGTGTCGGGGACCCTGGATAATGATAAAACACATCATTTAAATGCCAAAAACACCATTAAAAGTCACTTTTAGGGGCAAAAAACAGCCTCTGTCCACTTCGTTAACAAAGTGATGGGGAAAAGGACAAAATCGTGATTAAAGCATTTTGCGGGACTCCAGCGAGCTCCAGACTAGTTTCATTGTGTCGGGGACCCTGGATAATGATAAAACACATCATTTAAATGCCAAAAACACCATTAAAAGTCACTTTTAGGGGCAAAAAACAGCCTCTGTCCACTTCGTTAACAAAGTGATGGGGAAAAGGACCAAATCGTGATTAAAGCATTTTGCGGGACCCCAGCGAGCTCCAGACTATGTGCATTGCGTCGGGGACCCTGGAGAAAGATAAAACACATCATTTAAATACAAAAAACACCATTAAAAGTCACTTTTAGGGGCAAAAAACAGCCTCTGTCCACTTCGTTAACAAAGTGATGGGGAAAAGGACAAAATCGTGATTAAAGCATTTTGCGGGACTCCAGCGAGCTCCAGACTAGTTTCATTGTGTCGGGGACCCTGGATAATGATAAAACACATCATTTAAATGCCAAAAACACCATTAAAAGTCACTTTTAGGGGCAAAAAACAGCCTCTGTCCACTTCGTTAACAAACTGATGGGGAAAAGGACCAAATCGTGATTAAAGCATTTTGCGGGACCCCAGCGAGCTCCAGACTAGTTTCATTGTGTCGGGGACCCTGGATAATGATAAAACACATCATTTAAATGCCAAAAACACCATTAAAAGTCACTTTTAGGGGCACAAAACAGCCTCTGTCCACTTCGTTAACAAACTGATGGGGAAAAGGACCAAATCGTGATTAAAGCATTTTGCGGGACTCCAGCGAGCTCCAGACTAGTTTCATTGTGTCGGGGACCCTGGATAATGATAAAACACATCATTTAAATGCCAAAAACACCATTAAAAGTCACTTTTAGGGGCAAAAAACAGCCTCTGTCCACTTCGTTAACAAAGTGATGGGGAAAAGTACAAAATCGTGATTAAAGCATTTTGCGGGACTCCAGCGAGCTCCAGACTAGTTTCATTGTGTCGGGGACCCTGGATAATGATAAAACACATCATTTAAATGCCAAAAACACCATTAAAAGTCACTTTTAGGGGCAAAAAACAGCCTCTGTCCACTTCGTTAACAAAGTGATGGGGAAAAGTACAAAATCGTGATTAAAGCATTTTGCGGGACCCCAGCGAGCTCCAGACTAGTTTCATTGTGTCGGGGACCCTGGATAATGATAAAACACATCATTTAAATGCCAAAAACACCATTAAAAGTCACTTTTAGGGGCAAAAAACAGCCTCTGTCCACTTCGTTAACAAAGTGATGGGGAAAAGGACCAAATCGTGATTAAAGCATTTTGCGGGACTCCAGCGAGCTCCAGACTAGTTTCATTGTGTCGGGGACCCTGGATAATGATAAAACACATCATTTAAATGCCAAAAACACCATTAAAAGTCACTTTTAGGGGCAAAAAACAGCCTCTGTCCACTTCGTTAACAAAGTGATGGGGAAAAGGACAAAATCGTGATTAAAGCATTTTGCGGGACCCCAGCGAGCTCCAGACTATGTGCATTGCGTCGGGGACCCTGGAGAAAGATAAAACACATCATTTAAATACAAAAAACACCATTAAAAGTCACTTTTAGGGGCAAAAAACAGCCTCTGTCCACTTCGTTAACAAAGTGATGGGGAAAAGGACAAAATCGTGATTAAAGCATTTTGCGGGACTCCAGCGAGCTCCAGACTAGTTTCATTGTGTCGGGGACCCTGGATAATGATAAAACACATCATTTAAATGCCAAAAACACCATTAAAAGTCACTTTTAGGGGCAAAAAACAGCCTCTGTCCACTTCGTTAACAAAGTGATGGGGAAAAGTACAAAATCGTGATTAAAGCATTTTGCGGGACCCCAGCGAGCTCCAGACTAGTTTCATTGTGTCGGGGACCCTGGATAATGATAAAACACATCATTTAAATGCCAAAAACACCATTAAAAGTCACTTTTAGGGGCAAAAAACAGCCTCTGTCCACTTCGTTAACAAAGTGATGGGGAAAAGGACAAAATCGTGATTAAAGCATTTTGCGGGACTCCAGCGAGCTCCAGACTAGTTTCATTGTGTCGGGGACCCTGGATAATGATAAAACACATCATTTAAATGCCAAAAACACCATTAAAAGTCACTTTTAGGGGCAAAAAACAGCCTCTGTCCACTTCGTTAACAAAGTGATGGGGAAAAGGACCAAATCGTGATTAAAGCATTTTGCGGGACTCCAGCGAGCTCCAGACTAGTTTCATTGTGTCGGGGACCCTGGATAATGATAAAACACATCATTTAAATGCCAAAAACACCATTAAAAGTCACTTTTAGGGGCAAAAAACAGCCTCTGTCCACTTCGTTAACAAAGTGATGGGGAAAAGGACCAAATCGTGATTAAAGCATTTTGCGGGACCCCAGCGAGCTCCAGACTATGTGCATTGCGTCGGGGACCCTGGAGAAAGATAAAACACATCATTTAAATACAAAAAACACCATTAAAAGTCACTTTTAGGGGCAAAAAACAGCCTCTGTCCACTTCGTTAACAAAGTGATGGGGAAAAGGACCAAATCGTGATTAAAGCATTTTGCGGGACCCCAGCGAGCTCCAGACTATGTGCATTGCGTCGGGGACCCTGGAGAAAGATAAAACACATCATTTAAATACAAAAAACACCATTAAAAGTCACTTTTAGGGGCAAAAAACAGCCTCTGTCCACTTCGTTAACAAAGTGATGGGGAAAAGGACCAAATCGTGATTAAAGCATTTTGCGGGACCCCAGCGAGCTCCAGACTATGTGCATTGCGTCGGGGACCCTGGAGAAAGATAAAACACATCATTTAAATACAAAAAACACCATTAAAAGTCACTTTTAGGGGCAAAAAACAGCCTCTGTCCACTTCGTTAACAAAGTGATGGGGAAAAGGACAAAATCGTGATTAAAGCATTTTGCGGGACTCCAGCGAGCTCCAGACTAGTTTCATTGTGTCGGGGACCCTGGATAATGATAAAACACATCATTTAAATGCCAAAAACACCATTAAAAGTCACTTTTAGGGGCAAAAAACAGCCTCTGTCCACTTCGTTAACAAAGTGATGGGGAAAAGTACAAAATCGTGATTAAAGCATTTTGCGGGACTCCAGCGAGCTCCAGACTAGTTTCATTGTGTCGGGGACCCTGGATAATGATAAAACACATCATTTAAATGCCAAAAACACCATTAAAAGTCACTTTTAGGGGCAAAAAACAGCCTCTGTCCACTTCGTTAACAAACTGATGGGGAAAAGGACCAAATCGTGATTAAAGCATTTTGCGGGACCCCAGCGAGCTCCAGACTAGTTTCATTGTGTCGGGGACCCTGGATAATGATAAAACACATCATTTAAATACAAAAAACACCATTAAAAGTCACTTTTAGGGGCAAAAAACAGCCTCTGTCCACTTCGTTAACAAAGTGATGGGGAAAAGGACCAAATCGTGATTAAAGCATTTTGCGGGACTCCAGCGAGCTCCAGACTAGTTTCATTGTGTCGGGGACTCTGGATAATGATAAAACACATCATTTAAATGCCAAAAACACCATTAAAAGTCACTTTTAGGGGCAAAAAACAGCCTCTGTCCACTTCGTTAACAAACTGATGGGGAAAAGTACAAAATCGTGATTAAAGCATTTTGCGGGACCCCAGCGAGCTCCAGACTAGTTTCATTGTGTCGGGGACCCTGGATAATGATAAAACACATCATTTAAATACAAAAAACACCATTAAAAGTCACTTTTAGGGGCAAAAAACAGCCTCTGTCCACTTCGTTAACAAAGTGATGGGGAAAAGGACCAAATCGTGATTAAAGCATTTTGCGGGACTCCAGCGAGCTCCAGACTAGTTTCATTGTGTCGGGGACCCTGGATAATGATAAAACACATCATTTAAATGCCAAAAACACCATTAAAAGTCACTTTTAGGGGCAAAAAACAGCCTCTGTCCACTTCGTTAACAAAGTGATGGGGAAAAGGACAAAATCGTGATTAAAGCATTTTGCGGGACTCCAGCGAGCTCCAGACTAGTTTCATTGTGTCGGGGACCCTGGATAATGATAAAACACATCATTTAAATGCCAAAAACACCATTAAAAGTCACTTTTAGGGGCAAAAAACAGCCTCTGTCCACTTCGTTAACAAAGTGATGGGGAAAAGTACAAAATCGTGATTAAAGCATTTTGCGGGACCCCAGCGAGCTCCAGACTAGTTTCATTGTGTCGGGGACCCTGGATAATGATAAAACACATCATTTAAATGCCAAAAACACCATTAAAAGTCACTTTTAGGGGCAAAAAACAGCCTCTGTCCACTTCGTTAACAAAGTGATGGGGAAAAGTACAAAATCGTGATTAAAGCATTTTGCGGGACCCCAGCGAGCTCCAGACTAGTTTCATTGTGTCGGGGACCCTGGATAATGATAAAACACATCATTTAAATACAAAAAACACCATTAAAAGTCACTTTTAGGGGCAAAAAACAGCCTCTGTCCACTTCGTTAACAAAGTGATGGGGAAAAGGACCAAATCGTGATTAAAGCATTTTGCGGGACTCCAGCGAGCTCCAGACTAGTTTCATTGTGTCGGGGACCCTGGATAATGATAAAACACATCATTTAAATGCCAAAAACACCATTAAAAGTCACTTTTAGGGGCAAAAAACAGCCTCTGTCCACTTCGTTAACAAAGTGATGGGGAAAAGGACCAAATCGTGATTAAAGCATTTTGCGGGACTCCAGCGAGCTCCAGACTAGTTTCATTGTGTCGGGGACCCTGGATAATGATAAAACACATCATTTAAATGCCAAAAACACCATTAAAAGTCACTTTTAGGGGCAAAAAACAGCCTCTGTCCACTTCGTTAACAAAGTGATGGGGAAAAGGACCAAATCGTGATTAAAGCATTTTGCGGGACCCCAGCGAGCTCCAGACTATGTGCATTGCGTCGGGGACCCTGGAGAAAGATAAAACACATCATTTAAATACAAAAAACACCATTAAAAGTCACTTTTAGGGGCAAAAAACAGCCTCTGTCCACTTCGTTAACAAAGTGATGGGGAAAAGTACAAAATCGTGATTAAAGCATTTTGCGGGACCCCAGCGAGCTCCAGACTAGTTTCATTGTGTCGGGGACCCTGGATAATGATAAGACCCATCATTTAAATGCCAAAAACACCATTAAAAGTCACTTTTAGGGGCACAAAACAGCCTCTGTCCACTTCGTTAACAAACTGATGGACAAAAGTGTGAAAACGGCCGAGCCGCTGCTCTCAGGGCCTCAGACTCACAGGCACACACACACACACACACACATGCAGAGATCCAGGAGCAGGAATCCTGGGCACACGAGTGTTAAAAGTGCGTTAAACTGTTTTAATCCGATTATTTTACCCAGGATTAAGTGTTTGCAAGGCGGGGAAAGTATTCCTGCAGCCCCTCCATCACGGTGGTGATGATTAGAAATGATTTCCAGGTCAGAAAGCGGTTTTTAAAAGTGGCCCAAAAATATTTCAATCTGTTTAAAAAGCACAAAGTGATTTGAGTGCAGTTCTCATGTGTCCCCACAGGAGGGCGCCTCGTCCCAGGGAGCACAGTGCTTTCACAGTCAAAAATACAACCCAAAAAAGGGCAAATCGATGGATTTAAAGCGCAGGGAAGCTCCGCACCGCACACAGGTACATTCCTAATTCCCCACCATAGTGACCACGGTGATTTAAACTAGTTTATGCGGGGGAAAGAGTGCTGAAAATAGGATTAAACCCTGCTCACAGTGTGGTAAGAGCCAGATTGTTTCAGAGAGTAAGGATACCATGGACCATTTGCATCCAAAATGATCCATTTAAAAGCCATGTGTAAGGGGGGGAAAGTGCAAGTGCAGAGAGGAGCCTGAAAATGCCTCTCCAGGACCCCGGGGAGCAGCTCCCAGGGGCTGGAGAGGGGGAGACATGTGGCTCACAGGCAGGCCTGGGGGCCCCTGCAGAGCCCACAGCTGCTGGGCATCGACATTGGAGGTGGGCAGTCCGCCTTTCAGCACCCACACTCGGCCCTGGCACCCGCATATCCTCTCTGGAGCCAATCTACAAGAAGCAACTATGCCTCCAAACTCTTTGCTTACGGCCATACCACTCTGATCACGCCCGATCTCGTCCGATCTCGGAAGCTAAGCAGGGTCGGGCCGGGTCAGTACTTGGATGGGAGACCGCCTGGGAATACCCGGTGCTGTAAGCTTTTTTTAAATGCAGCTACATGCATGGTCACAAGGTACGATTTATACCCTAAAATAGCATGCTAAGTGTGGGTGGATTAGTTTCAAAGCATGCACACTCTGCTCGTGTCAGACTTCCATCAAATAGACCGGGGAAAACACCTCTCATTAGCCCCTCAAAGACCACCAAAGGACGGACTAAGCAGCTCCAGCACGGCTCCCTCACATGGAGCTCAGGTTATTTCATACCTCCAGGAGAGGGACCGGGAAAACCACCTCTCTGTAGCCCCTGACAGAGCCCCAAAGGACGGACTAAGGACCTCCGGCAACA
>NW_027639502.1:67500-70000 GCF_949606895.1 Notothenia rossii | reverse complement strand
ACCATGCTGGGGGGTCTCCAGGCAACAGAATGTATCCGAGCCAAAGTGCACATACAGCGGATGAATTCCTCCATGAAGTTACACAGCCGTTTTTTTTCTGAGTCCTCTCAAAAACCGGGTTTCCGATTTCGTGCAGAAGGTAGCTTGTAAAACATGAACGGTTTTTTACAACGGAGGAGGGGAAGTCTGGATTCCCCTCTCCGTTGTACCGTGCAACGGGGTAGGGGAAAAGTCTTCGGCGCTTCGTCCCGAAGCGCCGAACACTTTTCCCCTTCTCCAATTTTTCAGATCCCCTCTCCCATGTAATTTTAAAAGTTCAGTTTTTGATTATTTTAACATATAATTGACCGTTTTCTTTCATTTTTTTTTCATTCCACGGGTGGGGGCCTATGGCAGGCTGCCTATGAGCTCCCAAATTTGGCCCGGATCATCCGGGATTTGTGGGATAAGCTCCATAAACTGACAAAGTCATCCAAATATGTCGCTTTTATCGCCCAAAGATATATCATGCAAATACATTAAAATAGTAAAAGGTACAATTGTGCTCGGCATTAACCGGAATTTGATTTATATAGCCCCCAAAAAATAATTAAAAATCATTTTCGTGGGGAAAAGTGTTAAAACGCCTGATTAAAGCATTTGCGGGACCCCAGCGAGCTCCAGACTATGTGCATTGTGTCGGGGACCCTGGATAATGATAAAACACATCATTTAAATGCCAAAAACACCATTAAAAGTCACTTTTAGGGGCACAAAACAGCCTCTGTCCACTTCGTTAACAAAGTGATGGGGAAAAGTACAAAATCGTGATTAAAGCATTTTGCGGGACCCCAGCGAGCTCCAGACTAGTTTCATTGTGTCGGGGACCCTGGATAATGATAAGACCCATCATTTAAATGCCAAAAACACCATTAAAAGTCACTTTTAGGGGCAAAAAACAGCCTCTGTCCACTTCGTTAACAAAGTGATGGGGAAAAGGACAAAATCGTGATTAAAGCATTTTGCGGGACCCCAGCGAGCTCCAGACTAGTTTCATTGTGTCGGGGACCCTGGATAATGATAAGACCCATCATTTAAATGCCAAAAACACCATTAAAAGTCACTTTTAGGGGCAAAAAACAGCCTCTGTCCACTTCGTTAACAAAGTGATGGGGAAAAGGACAAAATCGTGATTAAAGCATTTTGCGGGACCCCAGCGAGCTCCAGACTAGTTTCATTGTGTCGGGGACCCTGGAGAATGATAAAACACATCATTTAAATACAAAAAACACCATTAAAAGTCACTTTTAGGGGCAAAAAACAGCCTCTGTCCACTTCGTTAACAAAGTGATGGGGAAAAGGACAAAATCGTGATTAAAGCATTTTGCGGGACCCCAGCGAGCTCCAGACTAGTTTCATTGTGTCGGGGACCCTGGATAATGATAAGACCCATCATTTAAATGCCAAAAACACCATTAAAAGTCACTTTTAGGGGCAAAAAACAGCCTCTGTCCACTTCGTTAACAAAGTGATGGGGAAAAGTACAAAATCGTGATTAAAGCATTTTGCGGGACCCCAGCGAGCTCCAGACTAGTTTCATTGTGTCGGGGACCCTGGATAATGATAAAACACATCATTTAAATGCCAAAAACACCATTAAAAGTCACTTTTAGGGGCACAAAACAGCCTCTGTCCACTTCGTTAACAAAGTGATGGGGAAAAGGACAAAATCGTGATTAAAGCATTTTGCGGGACCCCAGCGAGCTCCAGACTATGTGCATTGCGTCGGGGACCCTGGAGAAAGATAAAACACATCATTTAAATACAAAAAACACCATTAAAAGTCACTTTTAGGGGCAAAAAACAGCCTCTGTCCACTTCGTTAACAAAGTGATGGGGAAAAGGACAAAATCGTGATTAAAGCATTTTGCGGGACCCCAGCGAGCTCCAGACTAGTTTCATTGTGTCGGGGACCCTGGATAATGATAAAACACATCATTTAAATGCCAAAAACACCATTAAAAGTCACTTTTAGGGGCACAAAACAGCCTCTGTCCACTTCGTTAACAAACTGATGGACAAAAGTGTGAAAACGGCCGAGCCGCTGCTCTCAGGGCCTCAGACTCACAGGCACACACACACACACACACACATGCAGAGATCCAGGAGCAGGAATCTTGGGCACACGAGTGTTAAAAGTGCGTTAAACTGTTTTAATCCGATTATTTTACCCAGGATTAAGTGTTTGCAAGGCGGGGAAAGTATTCCTGCAGCCCCTCCATCACGGTGGTGATGATTAGAAATGATTTCCAGGTCAGAAAGCGGTTTTTAAAAGTGGCCCAAAAATATTTCAATCTGTTTAAAAAGCACAAAGTGATTTGAGTGCAGTTCTCATGTGTCCCCACAGGAGGGCGCCTCGTCCCAGGGAGCACAGTGCTTTCACAGTCAAAAATACAACCCAAAAAAGGGCAAATCGATGGATTTAAAGCGCAGGGAAGCTCCGCACCGCACACAGGTACAT